>NC_091432.1:91330427-91527806 GCF_964237555.1 Oryctolagus cuniculus
GGAAGGGAAGCAGCATGATCTGCTTTCATAGAGTCTGTTCTCTAGGCCAGACGCAAACAAAATTCACCAGTGGCACAGGGCTGCTGTAGCCTCCTCTTACCTTGCTTTGGGAAGATAGCGTCTCCCCACTGAGCACTGGTGGTGGGAGTCACTGAAAGCATACTACCAGCTGCTGAATGTTTGCACACTGTCCTTGCTGCTCTGCTCTGTGGAGTCTTTGTTCTGTAAGTTTTCCAATAAAATTTTCTCTATATAAAAATATCCCTTTTTTTGTTAGCTTCCTGTGGTTAAAATCAGGGTATCTTGTCCCTATTCTGCTATCTTAGATCTGAAAACTCATTTTGATATAGACATTTATTCGTGGCACTCAAAGGATAACTTTAAAGCTATTATTCACTGAATATGCAGTGGTAAGGCCAATCTGGTTTTTCAGAAGCTGTCCATTCAGATTGGCCAGTGGTCTTTGGCAGTGGTTGTGCATGCCATAGAGCTACTAAGTATTTTAAATTTCACCCCTAGATGTGGTAGAGTGGGAGTAAAGACAAAGATCTTTAAATACTTCTGTAATTTAAAAGCATCAAAACAATGTAAAAATATTTCTAGCTTGTTTAATTTATTTATTTGAAATGCAGAGATGAAATAGGAGGAGGAGAGGAGAGAGGGAGAAAGAGGGGGAGAGCGAGAGTGGTGGAGGGAGAGAGAAGAATCTTCTGTCTTCTGATTCACTCTCCAAATGCTGCAACAGCCAATGTTGAGGGCTGGGCCAAGCTGAAGCCAAGGGGCCAAGAGCTCAGTCCAGTTCTTCTTTGTGGATGACATGGACCCAAGTACTTGAGCCACCATCTGCTGCCTCCCATCTGAGCAGAGATGGATCCAGAACCTAGGTACTCCAATGTGGGCGGCAGGCATCCAAATCAGTGTCCTACGTGCCATAGGAAACACCTGCCACCCTCTCCCCATTTCTAGACTGATAGTCACCATTTAGCTTGCCCACTCTTGTCTTTTCTTTCTTAAATTCCCTTAAATTCCATTCATTTATAATGTTGAGCAGCTTTAATTGACTTTAATTTACTGATTTGCCTTGACTAATGCCTTAGTGTCTCCTCACAAATAGTTATAAATAAATCTTTTTAAATAGAGAGCCTTCCTTCCTTAGGAAAAATTATATCAGTTATCAGGATCATATTTTGATTTTTTTGCTTACTTGATTCTTTTTTTAGTAGACTTAATTTTTTTAGGGTATCCATCCTTCACAATAAAGTTAAGTGGAAGGTACATGAACTCCCATTTCCTCTTGTCCCTCCTCCCTTATCCATGGAGTCTCCCCTACTATCAACATCCCTGAACCAATGTGGCACATTTGTTACAATCTGTGACCCTATTGAGACACATCATTATCACCCCAAATCCATAGTTGAGGTTGGTGTGCACCTTTTGTGTCACTTACTCTACAGGTTTTGACAAATGTATAATGACATGTATCCATTGTTATAGCATCATACAGAATAGTTCCATTGCCTTAAATGTCTCCTCCCTCCCAACCCCTGGCAACACTGACACACTGACTTTTTTTTTTTTTTTTCTGTCTCTGCTATAATGCTTGTTCTATAATGTTCTATAGTTGAAGTCATATGCTGTGTACCCTTTAAAGTTAAGTTCTTTGACTTAGTCATATTCTTTTAAGGTTTGTGATCTCATTTTTTTTTGTAATTGCGGAACAACACTCCATTGTTTGAATAAACTACAGTTTATCCATTCACTTACGGAAAGTTATCTTGGTTGCTTACAAGTTGTGGAAATTAGGAGTAAAGCTATTTTAAACATCTGGGTACAGATTTTTATAAAGACGTAAATGTTCAATTTTGGAGAGCAAATACAAAAGAAAGTGATTGATGGGCTGTCTACTAAGAATGTGCTTACTTTTATAAGAAATTGCCAAACTCTCTTCCAAAGTGGCTGAACCCTTTTGCATTCCTCCTAGCAATGGATGAGGAAATTCCTATTGCTTCACATTCCTGGAAGCATTTAGTGTTGTCAGTGTTTTTGATGTTGGCCATTCTGAAAGGTGTATGGTGGTATCCTGTTGTGTCAATTTGCAATTCCCTCATGACATATTGAACATCTTTTCATATTGTTGCCATCTTTAAGTGTTTTTTAGTAATGTTTGTCCAGGTATTTTGCTGATCTTTGAATCAGGATTACATATTTATTGTTAAGTGTTTTTGTATGCTTTGATTAACAATTTGATCAGGTTTATCTTTGTTAATATTTTCTCCTGGATTATGATTGATATTCTTATTTTTCCAGTATGTTTTATAATTTTTTTCTTTCCAATACAGTTGTTTCATAGTATCTGGTAAAGGAATTAGAGATCCTGAGAATACTTTACTAAATTATTTCTAAACTATCTTCCAACTTTAGCAACTTAGTGTGGTTTTCAAGTCATATTTTGATGTCTCACAAGTAGGATACTATGAAAAAGAGTTAGGAAACTCATTCAGATTTGGAAATACTCAATACTTTAAGATTTTGTTTAATTTATTCTAGAAAAACAGAATGAAAACAAGCTTCACTCCCTCATACTTTGATACATTTCAATATCCTTGTATACCAATAACTAGGAAGTTAACTAACGAGAAGAATTTGAGTTAACAAAAGCCTATGGTTTGACAACTCACTAATTTTCATGTGATCATTGTTAAGCTGTGATAATAAAAAGTAGTATGAATAAAATCAGACTGCCTTGTTTAGTTTTCTAAGTACTTCTCATCCATGAGTAAGTATTGGCTATACCTAAGAGGATGGAACCTCTAAAGGTGACTTGGGAAATAGCAATTAGAAGATTGATTATAATCAATTATATTTTTCCATCAGATCTCTATGTACCCTTTTTTATAGCTTTTATGATTGAATGCTGCACATATAGTCACACTAATTTTATATTATTTGCATAGATTATCATAGCCTTTTCACAGACAATTTTCTATTATTCTCCTGGCAATATAAATACCAAAGACTGTTAAAGTAAGAAAGGGCTTAAGGGAAGGTGGATTGTGTCTTGTCACAAATTGCAGCACAGAGTGAGCCAAAGATATTGCTTTCTACTAAGATCACTGGAATTCAGAGTTGTCTTACTAAATACACACTCAAAGAACAGTCTGATTGCCAGACTCGCTGTGGTAAAACCTTTGAATATTTACAAAGACTCTTAGGTAAATTTCAGCATTGTCACCCATTCTCAAGGTATTTAAACTTCACAGTTTTGCAGGTCTACTAGAAGTACTTTGCTTAACTCTTTCAAGCACCTTCATCTCATGTAAGAACTAATGTTTAAAACACAAGTTTCCAAAGTGTGAGTCGTTTCCTAATAAAAGAGATGTTGGGGATATTAAACTATATCTTATTTAAAAAGGAGAAATAACTCTAAAAATGCCAAAGCTAAAAAGCAAAACTTAAAAAGTAAAATGTTTTCAGAGATTTATATGACTAAAATAAACACCAGATTTTCAGGTGATAACATTTTTGATATTACTTACCACAATATGTGTAGTTTACTTAGGTTGTTATAACAAATTCCCAATTACTGATGTCTTAAAATATTCCAAATCAAGGTATCAGCAGTGTCATACGCTGTAGGAGCAGATCTATTGTGTGCCTTTCTTTTCAGTTTCTATTGTTGCCAGTAGTCATTAATGTGTTTGGCTTGTGGATGCATCACTATAGTCTCTGTCTTAGTCTTCATATGGCGTTCTGGTATGTTTCTGGTTTTTTCTTATAAGAACAAAGAGTAATTTTGCCCTCCATAAGTGCTAAGGACTTCATTGTAACTTGATTATGCCTGCAATGATTCTATTTTCAAATAAGATCACATTCTGAAATTTCAATAAGGATATGATTCTGTGTGTGTGTGTTGGGGGAGGGTGGTTATAATATATAATCTGAACTTGAATAGCTATAAATTTAAGACAAGTTATTTAATCATTTTTGTTATCAAAGGATTGCTAAGGCAGCGAGGCAGATATTAGCCTATGTGTAACAGGACCAAAGTAAGAATTTTAAAGAAAATAAATTTATGTGCAGTGGGACTAGGAAGCAAGTCCTGAAAGCAGGATCCAGCCTCTTGTCTGTCTCCCCTGCTCTAAATGCCGTTGCCCATCCTTTAGCAAAAGGAAGTCGTAAGCACCAGGCTGAAGTTATCATTTGCTGCTCCAATATTAACGCTTATGGCCAGTACTGCCAGACAGCTTTGCTTAGGGAAATTCCACATCTAAAGTCACCCACCCAGATTTTCCCAGAAGAGAGAGGAGGGAACAAGAAACGGGGACCCAGGCTCATGTCCTTAAAACCCCAGTCTGAGTGCAGAGTGGGTCTCAGGCCTTTACTGAGATGCCTGCCCGGTCTATCAGGTGTGGGAATTTCTGTGTCTTCATTTTTTCCAATAAACTATGCTAAAATCACCGTCTCGTCTGCTCATTCATGGGCACAGACTTACTTGGTCGTTGCTAGAACAAGCTTCCAGGGTTCAAATCAGAGGTAACACTATTTACACATAAGAAGATGATAATCTCTACTTGGTTGTTTCAAGTTTAAAAATATTTATGATTGTCAAGGAACTATCTTCTGTAAAATATTAACTATTATTAGTTTTATAATTGTTATTATTTAAAAGTACAAATGCTCCTTTGTTTCATAAATATTTCTCCTACTATTTGGGTAATATTCTACAGAGGTAATACAAATCTGTACAACACCATCGGGAGAGTTTAGCGACCATGTTGTAATGCTGTTGCTTTGATGTCAACATATAATCACTTTCCCTTCAGCCTTACCAGCAACATACTTCTCAAAGTCCAGCTTACTTCAAGGGGAAGTATGGAACAGCATGGTGTTCTTGGGTTTCACCATGATCACAATACACTCTGTTGTGGTGTCTACCACTTCAAAAGAACTTTTCAGACCTCTCTACTTTCCTCCTTGTAAATATCATTTTTTTTTTTTACTTCTGTGCCAACTAATCAAGATTTATTTATCACCTACTAGATGAGAAGTGTTATACTAGGTAATATGAGTAACACTAAAATATTAAACAAAGAACATATGAGAGATTGAGGATACCAGAATAGCATCTAAAATAGCAAACATTAGACAGTTATAATTTCTATAGCAATATATTTCACAAATATTTTCCATTGTCTCACATTGGGTTAGGTAGTATATTAGAGCCAATGGGAGATACAAATGAATCCAGATAATTTCTATAGAGGGTTGTGATTTTGATGATGAACTTAGGAGAGTGCTGTATAGCATAGAAAAGAACACTTTGATCAAAAGGGAAATGCGGCCGGCGCCGTGGCTCACTAGGCTAATCCTCCACCTAGTGGCGCTGGCACACGGGTTCTAGTCCCAGTCGGGGCGCTGGATTCTGTCCCGGTTGCCCCTCTTCCAGGCCAGCTGTGGCCAGGGAGTGCAGTGGAGGATGGCCCAGGTGCTTGGGCCCTGCACCCCATGGGAGACCAGGAAAAGCACCTGGCTCCTGGCTTCCGATCAGAGCAGTGCGCTGGCCACGGCAGCCATTGGAGGGTGAACCAACGGCAAAAGGAAGACCTTTCTCTCTGTCTCTCTCTCTCACTATCCACTCTGCCTGTCAAAAAAAAAACAAAAAAAAAAAAAAAAAAGGAAAATGCATAAAAGCTCCTAGGAGAAGGTGACTTGACTGAGTTGTTGAATAATCAGCAGTAGATAATACATTGGTGCAAGAGTAGACGACCAGGTATGACATTTTGTGGCAGGAGAAATGCAGAAACCTCCCCTTATTCACTGTTGGTGCTCCATAATTTGTTATGTATGGTCAACCACAATCTGAAAACATTAAGTCGAAAGTGCACAAAGTAAACAATTCATAAATTTTAAATAGCTTCCATATAGTGTTACAATTATTCTATTTTATTATATTATTGTTAATCTTTTACTGTGTATAACATAAATTCAAATTTTTATAGTTATATATGGATAGGAAAACTTAGTATATATAGTTTCTGTACTATTCATATTTTCAGGTACCCACTGGGGGTCTAAGGCATATCCTTTAGGATAAATGGAACTTTTGTAATATTTGTGAGAAAAGTCATAGGAGAAAATCTTTTATGAGTGTTTAGAAATTATTCATAGTTTACATTATAGGAGTAAAAGGCTCTGCTAAAAAGGAACATGTAATAAATGCTGAGTGAAAAGTAGGAGAAAATCTA
This sequence comes from Oryctolagus cuniculus, assembly GCF_964237555.1. Lineage (NCBI taxonomy): Eukaryota > Metazoa > Chordata > Mammalia > Lagomorpha > Leporidae > Oryctolagus > Oryctolagus cuniculus. The sequence continues at coordinate 91,336,673 of NC_091432.1, forward strand.
CAAGTGTTTCCAGCATATTCAGATTTAGTTCTAAATATCTGGGTGGACAAACAGAATTTCAATAGAATTCAAAGAAAATTTCACAATGGCAGGAGAATGAGAAAATTACATATTCTGTCTGCATAATTTAAGTGGATACAGTTTCTTTTACATCCATTATTATAGGCAGTACATTTAGAAAATCTGCAAGATGGATATTAACTCCATTCTACAGAGGAAAATAAGTGAATGAATGCTATTGTGTCTAAGGTTACACAGCAAAAGTAAATAACAATGTCTTGACTTGTTCAAAAGGACTACATCACGAAAGGTAGATGCTTGTAAGGGCTGAACATAAATACCATATGGAAAATCCTAGACACCATTCTCTTTTTTCAAGAGGGAAAAAAGTATTGTTATCTTCTTTTTATTGTATCTATGAAATATATTGAATCTGTTCTATTTATATTAATAATTTTTTAAATTAAAAAATTATTTATTTTCTTGAAAGTGAGAGAGAGGTAGATCATTCATCTACTGAGTCATTCCCCCCAAATCTGCAACAACCAAGGCTGGGCCAGGCTGAAGATGCGAGCCTGGAACTCCATCCAGGTCTTTCACAGGGTTGTGGGGGAGCAAGTAGTGAAGCCATCATTTTGTTGCTTTCCCCAGCATGTGAGCAGAGAGCTGGATAAGCAGAGCAAGTGAGACTTGAACCGGCAACTGAATATGTGATGCCAACAACACAAAGGGCAGTTTGATCAGCTGTGCCACAGTGCCAGTCAAAGAAGACATTCTTAAAAATCACATGATAAATTTGTTTTATCAGTGAGATAACTATCTCTATAGTACTACATACATAAATCCCAATTATATAGATGTAAGGGATTAACAGATTATAAAAGTGTGGGTTCAGCATTGTGGTATAGCTGGCATCCCACATGGGTACTAGTTTTGAGTCCCAGCTCCTGCACTTCTAATCCAGGTCCCTGCTAACAAGCCTGGTAAGGCAGTATAAGGTGGTCCAAGCGGTTGGGACCCTCTACCCATGGGGGTGACCTGGATGAAGCAGAAAAACATTCTATGAAAAATGAAGTAGGAATGTATATTCTGTAACCTTCAGGGAGACAGGCATTTGGACTTGCAGTTAAGACCATATCAGATTGCCTAAGGTGAATTTCCTACTCCTAATTCTAACTTTCTACTAATGTAAGCAGTGAGAGCTCGGTCCTAGCTGGATTAGTTGGATCCTTGCCACCCATGTGGGAGACTAGGATTGAATTCCCACATCCCATTTTAGGCACCCCACTGCTCTCCCATGCCCTCCTCTGTTGTTGTTGGCATTTGTGGAATGAACCAGGAGATGAGTATGCTCTGTATCTATGTCTTTCTGTCTGTCTGTTCTTGTGTGCTCCTCTTAAATGAAAAATCAATTTAAAAAAATCAAGGGATAACATAAAACTTCTCACTCCTAAAAATGAACTTGTACTCATTATTTAGTTAGTTGAAAGGCAGAGATAGAGAGCTAGAAACAGATTTTTATCTGATCAGCTGGTTCATTTCCCAGATGCCTGCAATAGCCAAAGGTGGGCCAGACTGAAGCCAGAAGACAGGAATTCAATTTTCATATGGTTCACAAAGACCCAACTACTTGAGCTGTCATCTGTTACCTCCCAGGTTATGCATAAGTGGAAAGGTAGTATCCAGAGCAGACCCAGGACTGAAGCACTTGGTTTGGGAAATGAGTATGCCAAATGGGTTTGGAAACTTCTGTAAAAAACCTGTTCTTGTTTACCAATTTTAAGTGAATTAATATAGTTTTCAAATAATCATGATATTTCTTTCTGAAGATAATGATTCAATAGGGTACTAAAATTTATCATAACAATGACTCATTAAATTTATGGTGTAAAATTTCAGAAATCAAACTACAAATATGTGATGTTATAAATGATTTTAAGAAACTCTTTATGCACTATGGGAACAAGGAATCTTGATGACCACTGTTGCAGAATAAAAGCCTGAACATAGAGAACTACTAAGTAGTATGGAATATCAATTATTTTAATTGTCTGAGTAGGAGAAGACTAGTATAGCATAAGTCGAAAAAAGTGTAGAACTCTTAAAATGCTAAGGATTCATTGATTAGGCCTGTGCTACCCAATAGAAATATAGTATAACTTATGTGTAATTTTGTATTTTCTACTAAACACCATACTAAAGAAATGAAGAAACAGATGAGCACAATTGTAATAAAATATTTACTTGTGATACATTAATCATATTATATAACATCAGTAATGTAAAATAATAAGCTTTTACAGACCTTCTCATGGCATATTTCAGATGCTAGATAGGCATTTGTAAGTATGGATTCCTTACATGAGAGTTCACATCTAAGACAATGCTTTCAGTTTTATTCATTAGCATTTCACTGCTTTAACTTTCTCTGTACTACAACATAAACATTTTTCTGATTTCTGTCATATTCACACATTATTTTACTATGTTGACTTAATATTTTTCTGTGAATTAATTGAACATTTTAATTTACTTATATTTTTTAAAAGTTGCATCATTTTCTCATTGAATAGAAATGCTCATAAAAACAAATAAAATATTACTTCATGTCACATATTGTTTCCCTAGTAAACTGAGTCTGAGGCCAGACTGTTAAAAAGAGAGGTGCACAGTTATTTTAGTGTAAAATACATACAACTCTTTTCCTTAAAAATGATCATGGGTGAAGAGAAGAGAGAAAACAAATTTCTCACTATATTCTTCAAAGTTCCTGAGCACCTGCAGTTTGTCTTTCATACTGAGATGTACTGAAGAACATTTGCAAGTTCTTTTGTAGAGGCTACAAAATAGAAATATATTTTATAATTTAATCTACAGTGTAAGCACTAGAATTTACATAGAAGATTAAAACTCAGAACATTATTTTAAACCTTTATTTGTTCTAGTGAACTTTATTATGTTTTCTTGGAGTCTTCAAGGTTTATCTAACTTTCAACCTCTTAATTTATCCAGAACACTCTGAAAACTGAGGAATTCTGGGGATTTTAAAGTCAGTGGCACCCAGGGAAGAGATTCTGACTTTCTGCTGGTGTTTGATTTTGATGATTTACATGAGTCCTAGAGATGCCTCTGAAAGGATAAAGAATAAAGACTTAGGAAGATGACTGCTCTCTACTTACTTGAAAGTAATCAGATGTTGAGAACATGGACTTGTGTTCTTTTTTTGTTATATTGAATGAGAGTAGCCCAGAGTCAAATACCACAAAATGTTATGATAAAGCTGTTAAAGCACATTTATATCTGTCAAAAAGCCACCTCTAGGCTCCTGGGTTTTTATTACTGTGAATAATTTTACTAGCATCTTGAATGTCATCTATGATTAGAGAACATGAGCATTTCCCCTGGTAATGAAATGTGATTGCAAATAATATAGTACTTCTCACTGACAAAATATTATACTATTATGATTTACCTGTTAGATAAATATATTTGTGGAAATTTATAACTTCATAGCTGTATATCAGGTGATAATCAATTATTTTATTAAAACTAGGAGTAGTTCTACAGAATACATCAAGAAGTTAGCTTTACTGGAGTGAAAATGTATGTGTCTCTAAAATATAATGGGTCTCCAATGTCCCTAGCACAGAGAAGACCAGAAATATATTTTTAATGAATAATGCCATTCTCCTTAGTAGAACTTTGCAACAAAATCCTTATAATATATAATGTTTATAAAGAATAGAATACAACATTTTAAGTTCTGTATCATAGCCTAAGTAAAATTAATGAAGGGGTGAATTCTGCTAGATAATTGCAAAACTACTGTGGATCTGGAAGATTCAAGCATGACTCTCTATTCCACATTCCTGCAGTGAAATACTATTGTATGTTGAATATAAACTTTTAAAAGAGTACTTATTTACCAAAGATGATGAAAGGTGTCACTTTAACAGTCAGAGACCTTACTATGGACCACATTGGACCAAACATAGCTCCATATGCCTCCAGCACTTTTGCCCATCTAAAGTGTATCCCCATCACTATTTTCTAACGTATTGCTTCCTGTCATATTAATGGATGAATTGTTTATCATTCTTTAAAACAGTTTCCATCACAAGTTGTAACTATTTTCATAGATGCTTTTGAAACCTGCATTTGTTATTTTTTCTTTATGTATATAAAGGACATACCCCAGAGCATTTCACTGCCTGAGGCTAGAGCGTGTGGGGAGGAGCCTTTCTGGTCTATCTGATACCAACCATTTCTGTGTAGAAGGGAAATTGTATTGTGCCATCTTAGTTATTCACTGGATCCCTGCTTAACAATCAGTGTTCCCCCGTGTCCCCACATTCTATCAGTGGCTACTATCTTCTGAATCAATCTCCACCTTGTCCCACTATTCAGTCAAATGTAATTGTTCTCTAGGAAAATTCACAAGTGTATCTGTGCTAAGTAACAGACTATTTCTGTCTCTCTCGTGCACTATTTCTACCTATTTTTTTTTTTTTTTTGACAGGCAGAATTAGACAGTGAGAGAGAGAGAGAGACAGAGACAGAGACAGAGACAGAGAGAAAGGTCTTCCTTTTTCCATTGGTTCACCCCGCAAGTGGCGGCTTCAGGAGCCAGGTGCTTCCTCCTGGTCTCCCACACGAGTGCAGGGCCCAAGGACCTGGGCCATCTTCCACTGCACTCCCAGGCCACAGCAGAGAGCTGGACTAGAAGAGGAGCAACCAGGACAGAATCCAGCGCCCCAACCGGGACTAGAACCCGGGGTGCTGGTGTCACAGGCAGAGGATTAGCCTAGTGAGCCACGGCGCCGGTCCTACCTTTATTTTTTTTAACCATCCAATTATGTTTATCTCTATAGCTAGCTATCTCCATACACACAGACATGTGCATGTATTTTACATATCCATTGTATAAAATTGTTTTAAATACTAGTAAATGTTACCTGTATGGCTAGAGTCAAGTAATAATTAAATAGGGTTTGGGGGAAGGGAGAAACAAATAGAATTGCAGTGAGTAAGCATTTTCATTACATTGAAGTCAAATAGCCAAGGCAATTTAATTTCAAACAAACCTTGAAGAAGAAAGATAATACCCATACAGTGTGTATTTTGATGTATTAAATATCTTAAGATTAGTGAATGCACAGCCATAATAAGAAAATTTAATTTTCTATAGCAAACCTGTTTTGTAAGATACAGTGATTAAGATGGTATCTATCTGGGCCAGCACTGTGATGTAGCAGGTAAAGCTGCCACCTGCAGTGTGGTCATCCCAGAAGGGCGCCGGTTTGCGTCCCAGCTGCTCCACTTCCGATCCAGCTCTCTGCTATGGCCTGGGATAGCAGTAGAAGATGGCCCAAGTCCTTGGGTCCCTGCACCCTTGTGGGGGACCTGAAATAAGCTCCTGGCTCCTGGCTTCAGATCGGCGCTGCTCCGGCCATTGTAGCAATTGGGGAGTGAACAAGCGGATGGAAGACATTTCTCTCTCTCTTCCCATCTCTCCCCCCCTCCCCCTCTATCCCCCTCCCTTTCTTTCCCTCCCCCCTCCCCCTGTCCCTCTCTCCCCCTCTCTCCCTCTCCTCTTCTCTCCCTCTCTGCTTCTCCTTCTCTCTCTCTAACTCCAGCTTAGAAATAAGTATATAAATCTTTTTAAAAAGATAGTATTTATCCAAGTTGGATACTCAAATAATTGCATTTTCTTTGGAAAGGCTTCTTCCTATTCCTGTTCATTACTAGTAATGTTAACTTTATAAATAGCAACAGCGCAAAGTACAATCAAGGAATGCACAGTTTAAAAGAAGTCTCTATTCTCTTTATCTAGTGATGTTTTTTGCTTATTTCTAAAGATCTGTAAAGAATCTCTAACTTTTTCTCTTTATCTTGTCCAGAAGAGCAATTACATAACATATTACATAACATGACTTCTTATTAAATACTTCTGTCATTTCTAATTTGATTATAAATAACATTAAGTACATAACTATTTTTCCTTTACTTTTTATTGTGAATATTTTCAAAACCACATAACAATAAAATGTATACATATGTAAATATTCTTAGATTAGGGATCTTCAAAGTACAGTTCCATGGACAAATTCAACTTGTCATCTTTTTGAACAAATAGTGTTATTGAAACAAAGCTATGCTCATTCATGTTATCATTATATATGACTGCTTTTGCATTATGAGGCAGACTTTGAGTAGTTGGGATAGAACATGACAGCCAGTAAACCTAAAATATTTATCATCATCCCTTTACAGAAAAAAGTTTATAAAACCTTGATTCAGATTCATCAGTTATTAATATTTTGTAACAGATACATACACACATCTGAGCACATATATATAATTTTTCTTAACTATTTGAAAATGCTTTGGTGTATGGCTCCCAAGAATACTAAGAATAAGGACATTGTTTTATTATATCTCTTCAAAGATCACCACAGCATTATAATATCTAAAATATTTAACAGGATTAATAATAATTCTGGCCAATAAATGACCCTATTTTAGATATCTACAGTTGTCCCAAGGCAGCTTCCAAACAAGGACCATAGAGTGACAGTATATTTCTGGAAAATTCTGTAATTAACCACCCCTCTTGCTTTAATATTCATGACATTTATGCTTTCCCAGAGTCCAAGGATAGTCAGATTGTATCTCACAATTTGGATTTATGTGATATTTTCTTCTGGAATATGTGAAATGTTTTGGTAAAAAATTTATTTTTTGGCAAATTTGATAAAAATTGAATTCTTTCTTGACACAGAACACCAGAAATTGCTCTTCTTATGTAACTAAAATAGTATGCCAATTGGCCAATGTCTTCCCCATTCCTTTCCCACCTACTGTTTCCAGTCTCTAATAACAACTACTGTACTCTCAATTTCTATGAGGTCTACTTTTTTGGACTCCATATATAATTAAGTTCATGGGGTGTTGGTCTTTCTATATCTAGCTTCTTTCATTTAATTTGTTATGCCAAGGTCCATATATCCACATTGCTGCAAATGAAAAGATTTTGTGCTTGTTTGTGGCTGAATAATATTTTTTGTATATTTACACCACACTTTTTTATTCATCCATTGACAGATACCTCAGTTGATTCCATGTTCGAGATATCGTGAATAATGCTGCAGTAAACATGGGAGTGCAGTTACCTCTTTGACACACTGGTTTCATTTGCGTTGGCTATATATCCAATAGTTAGGTTATTGGATGGCATAACAGTTCCATTATGAATATCTTAAGGAAGTTTCAAATTGTTTTCCATAATGGATAACTATATTCTACCAATAGTGCATAAAAGATTTCTGTTTTCAAAATCCTCCCTAGCATTTGGTATTTTTTTGTCTTTTTGATGATAAAAGTTCTAACTGGGGTAAGGCATTATTGTTCTTTTCACTTGCCTTTCTCAGACAGTCATTGATGATATACATTTTAAAAATTGTATCTTTTATTTTTTTGTATGTCTTATGGAAAATGTCTGTTGAGATTTTGAACTCATACTTGATTTGGTTTATTTGCTTTATGTCTATTGAGTTTTTTTAAGTTCCTTGTAAATCCTGGTTATTAATGTCTTGTTAGATAGATAGTTGAAGTATTTTTTCTCATTCTGTATGTTGCTTCTTCAGGTTATCTTTGTTTATTTTGTTGAGTAGAAGCTTTTTGGTTTGATGTAATTCCAGCTGTCAACTTTGCTCAGGCAAATGCCCTGAAGCATTTCCCTTACGTTTTCTTCCAGCAGTTTTATAGTTTCAGATTTTACATTGAATTGATATTGTTACTGATGAAAGATAAAGGTTTACTTTTGTTCTGGTTGTGATATCTAGTTTTCCCAGCACCATTATTGAAGAGAAAGTCCTTTTTCCATTACTGGTTCTTTGCTCCTTTCTCAAAGTTGGCCATTCATGTGTGGAGTAATTTCTGGGCACTTTATTATGATCCATTTATCTCTGTGTCTGTTTTTATGCAAATTCCATGTTGTATATTTATAAAGAGTTTTATTATAAATTTTGAAGTCAGATTTTGGGATGCCTCCATCTATGTTCTCTTTGCTCAGAGTTGCTTTGGCTCTTTGGATAGACCTATCCATTCTGAAGATATGTATTTTTTTCTCTGTTACTGACAAGTACTAAGTGAAATGATATCTTGGAATGATGTGATATCCTTCTCTCCCAGATTTATATTTATATAAATGTCTTATTATCCATTGAAGATCTTTGCTTCAGTGTTACAATACTGTGGAACATATATGTCTCCTGCACATGTACCCTGGAATTCTCCTGTTATAAAGAGCTTTCTTGCCTTTCTTCCAATTTTTTTTATTTCTCGAAAAATTCTTTAAATATTTTAGGGGCTCATATATTTTTATTAATTCAATGTTAAATTATATATTCTTATAATCTTTTTGATACTTAAATTGTTTAAACTGCTTACTGGAAATTTCTTTGAAATGGCATATTTGTGCTTTTTTTCTTCTCTATTCAATCATTAATTCTGAGAAAGCAAAATATTCTCATGTTTTAATTCCTCTGCTCTAAACCTGGTATTTCTCTCCCCAAACATTCCTAATTTTAGTGAGAAAACCACCAAGATAGAATGATTAGAAATGGTCATTACAACTGAAGATTTAAAATAAAAACTAAGTAATACATAATCTCAGGTTTTTCTTGATCATAAATTCTTAACTCTAACTCAAGTGTAGTAATATATTGTTCATTCTCATTTTATCCCGTTCTATTACCTGAATGTTCTATTACTAAATGAGAATCTTGACTCCCAAAGATTAATGTTTTGATTTGCTATACAAAATAGAGTAGAGTAGGAACCATGATATGAGTACTATATGTATTCTGTAAATTCAAGTTTTTTTTTCTCTGCCTCTTTCTTTTTCCTGGAATATATTCCATTATATTCTGTCAGAGAAATATTTCCAAAAGTTACTTAATTTCATTAAAAACCGAAGAGTACACCACATAACTGTTATTAATGATGAACAAAATCAGTTAAGTTGCCACATAAGAAGTCAATAAACAAAATCAGCATAATTTCATGACATATGAAAGCAGATGAGAAGACATCAAAACAGCAATCCCATGCAAAAAAAGTTACATTAAATAAACAAAATATGTAGCAATAAAGTTAGCCAAGGAAGTGAATTATCTCTATAAAGAAAATTACATTTCATTGTGAAAATGCAAGAAAAAGAATAGGACAAAAGAAAGACATGCCATACCACGTTCATGGAATGAAAGAATATTGTTAAATGTCCATAAGAGCTAAAGGAATTTACAGATTCCATCAAAATACCAATTATATTTTTCACATAAAAATAATCCATAGCCTTGGAAGCTCATGACAAGAGCCTAGGGTGATTACTGACATCATAAATAAGAGTGTCAATTGTTAAATCAACAACAGGAGTCACTGTGCACTTACTCCCCATGTAGGATCTCTGTCCTTAATGTGTTATACCATGTGAATTAACGATAAAACTACTACTCAAATAGTATTCTCTACTTCGTGTGTCTGTGTGGGTGCAGTCTGTTGAAATCTTCACTCAGTATATACTAAGTTGATCTTCTGTATATAAAGATAATTGAAAATGAATCTTGATGAAGAATGGGAGAAGGAGTGGGAGATGGGATGGTTGCGGGTGGGAGGGAGGTTATGGGGGGAAAAGCCACTACAATCTAAAAGTTGTACTTTGGAAATTTATATTTATTAAATAAAAGTTGAATAAAAATCACATTGAACCACAAAATACCCAATATGCCAAAGATATATTTTTTCTGCATTTTATATTTTAAAATATGCTAAATATCACAGGAAATACAAAGAGACGTTCAATAAGCACACGTAGATATAATAACTTTAAAATTTTTCCATATTGCCTTTAAATATAAATATTTTGTCTATATATATCCACATGCTACTTTCTTTTTCATTTAAGAAATGTTTGTTGGGAAGATACTAAGGGAGATACAAAGATGACTGACACAGATCCTGCCCATAAGGAGCTTATAGTCCAGTAGGGGAGAGAGAACACACATGGGATATATGGTCAGAGCTATGTTTATGTAAGATGAATCTAGTATTGTATGTAAAGTAGTCTGTGGTTAGAAGAGGTAAAGGGAAGCTGGAGACCTACTGAAATTGCCTATGTGAGGATGAGGGATATTGATATCACTCATAGGATTCATGACAAACATCCTAAAGTATAGAAAAAATGGTGTATTATTATGTAATATTCAGCAGAAAGAAGAAAGCTGGAGCAATCACAGTACCTGAACTGAAAATACATTACAAAGCTATGGTAGAAAGATAGCATAGTGATTCCATTAAAACCAGCTTAAAGAGTAATGGAACATAATAGAGAAACCCAAAATAAACATGCACTTACAGCCAAGTGATCTTCTACAAGGCACCAAAAACATATATTTGAAAAAGGACAATCTTTTTAATAAATGATACTGGAAAATCATATAACTGCATTTGAAGGATAAAGCTAGACCCTATCTGTCTCATCATATACAAAAATCAACTCAAAATGGATAAACGATCTAGATATAAGAACTGAAACTATCGAACTATCAGAATAAATCATAAAGGAAACATTGAGAAACATTGATATAGGCAGTGATTTTTTTGAGATGACCACAAAAACACACAAACTAAATGCAAAAATAGAAAATGGGATTATATAAAATTAAGAAGCTTATGCATAGGAAGGAAAATAATCAACAGCCATTATGAAAAAAAGCCATTATGAAAAATTGTATGCAGGTTCCTCAACTAATAATTGCACTAACATGTAATACTGTTATCCCACTTCTGGGTATATATCCCAAAGAAATTAAATCAGCAAGGCAAAGAGGTACAGGCAGGCCTATGTATATCACAATACTATGTACATAATCCAAGATATGAAATCAAATGAGATATTTATCAGTAGACAAAGCATAAAGTAAAGGTTATATATACACAATAAAGTACTATACAGTCTTTAAAAAGCATAAAATCCTGTTAATTGTGATGTCTTGGATATGATTGGATGACATTTTTTAAAGATTTATTTTATTTATTTGAAAGACCTAGTTACAGAGAGAGCAGGAAAGACAGAGATCTTCCATTCATTGGTTCACTTCCCAAATGGCCAAAACAGCCGGCGCTGGACCAAGCTGAATGCAGGAGCCAGGAGCTTCTTCCAGATCTCTCACATAGGTACAGGGGTCCATGGACTTCGGCCATCTCCTACTGCATTACCAGGTGTGTTAGCAGAGAGCTGGATCAGAAGTGGAGCTGCTGGAACAGCAGATCTAAAATATATAAATGAATCTTTAAAAATATTAATATCCAAAAAATAAACATCTCATATAACAAAACAGACTACTAAAAAGTGGGAAATGTATTCAAATAGATTTTTCTCTAAAACAAAAAAACCCAAATATACACAAATGGCCAATACATAGATGAAAAGGTGCCAACTTCTAGAAAAATGCAGACCAAAAGCACAATGAGAAATGAAATCTCTTAGGTTGACTATTCCTAAGAAGAGATGACAAGATTTGGTGAGGGTATATAGAAAAGGAATCCTTAACCACTGTTAGTAGAAACGTAATTCAAAATGTGGTGGAGCGTCCTCAAACAAATGACATAAAACTACCTATGATTTGGCAATTCCAAACCCAAAGGTAATGAAATCAGTATGTTGAAGAGTTATGTGGACCTACATTGTTTTTTCATGAATATCTACTCTAGGCCAAATTAAAAACACTGTACCTATGTTAGCTACTCTAGCCTAAGTATCCATTGATAGAAAAATTGATAAAGTAAGTGTGATCTCTACAGAAAAACACACACACAAATGAGATATTATTCAACCCTAAAGAAAAGGGTTGGAAGAAGAAAATCCTTTTTTAAAGGTTTATTTATTGGTTTGAAAGGCAGTGTTACAGAACGGAAGAGGCAGAGAGAGAGAGGTCTTCCATCCCCTGGTTCACTACCCAGTGACCGTAATGGCTGGAACTGGGGCCAATCTGAATCCAGGAGCCAGAGTTTCTTCTGATCTCTCACATGGGTACAAGGGTCCAAGGACTGGGACAATCTTAGACTGCTTTCCCAGATGCATTAGTAGGGAGCTGAATCGGAAGTGGAGCAACCAGGATTCAAACCAGCACACACATATGATGCCAACACTGCAAATGGCAGCTTTGCCAACTATGCCATAGTGCCAGCCCCAAGAAAATCTTTATATCTGTCACAGCATGGATGAAATTGGAGGAAATTATACTAAGTAAAATAAGACAGATATAGGCAAGGGCTGCATAATAAGCTTAATCTACTCACATGTGAATTATAAAAATGGAGAAGTTGAAGAAGCAGAATACAATGGTGGTTGCTAGAATAAAAGATTCTAGCATCAGGTGATGCTAGAATAAAAGATACTGGTCAAAGTATATAAACATTAAGAAAATTTTCATCTTCTATGTAAACACCAGTGACTAGTTAATTACATTATTATGTATAATTGAAATTATTCCAGGGAGTGGATCTTTAAAAATTATGCATTTATTAGTGTATCTTAAAAGCTGATATTATGGTGCCTCCAGCTTTGTTTTTGTTGTGTAAGATTGCTTTAGCTATTCAGGGTCTTTTATGTCTCCATATGAATTTGAGTATTATTTTTTTTCTAGATCTAGGAAGAATGTTGTTGGTATTTTGACTGGGATCACTTTGAATCTGTTAATTGCTTTTGGACATTTTGATGATATTGATTCTTCAAATCAATGAACATGGAAGAATTTTCCATTATTTTTTGGTGCCTTCTATTTATTTCTTTAATGTTCTATAATTCTCATCATACAGCACTTTTATGTCCTTGGTTAAACTTATTCCAAGGTATTTAATTTTTTGTAGCTATTGTGAATGGGATTGATCTTAAAAGTTCTTTATCAGCCATGGCATTGTCTGTGTATACAAGGACTATTGATTTTTGTGTGTTAATTTTATATCCTTCCACTTTACCAAACCCTTTTTTGAGCTGCAGTAGTCTCTCAGTAAAGTAGTTTGGATCCTGTATACGTAGAATCCTGTCATCTGCAAATAGAAAATGTTTGATTTCTTCCTTCCCAATTTGTATCCCATTGATTTCTCTTACCTAAATGGCTCTGGATAAAACTTCCAGGACTATTTAAATAGTAGTGGGCTTGCTTGTCTTGTTCTGTGTCTTAGTGGGAATACTTACAACTTTTCTCATTCATTAAGAGACTGGCCATGGGTTTATCATAAATTGTCTTGATTGTGTTGAAGAATGTTCCTTTTGTCCCCAATTTGCTTAAGGTTTTCATCATGAAAGAATGTTGTATTTTATTGAATGTTTTCTCTGCATCTATTGAGATAATCATAGGTTTTGTTCTTCAGTTTGTTAAAGTGGTGCATCACATTTATTGATTTGCAAGTGCTGAACCATCCCTGCAAACCAAGGATGCATCCCACTTGGTCTTGGTGAATGTTCTTTCTGATGTGTTGTTGAATTTGGTTGGCTAGTATTTTGTTGAGGATTTTTTTCATCTATATTCATTAGGGAAATTAGTATATAGTTCACTTTCTCTGTTGTCACTTTTTCTGGTTTAGGAATTAAAGCAATTCAGGCTTCATAGAAGAAGATTGGGAGAACTCCTTTAATTGTTTTGAATAGCTTGAAAGAATGGGAATTAATTCATTATGAAGAATGTTTGGCAGCATTCAGTAGTGAAACTGTCTGGTCCTGAGCTTTTTGTTGGGATGGTCTTTGTTACTGATTCAATCTCTGTCTTAGTTGTGGTCTGTTTAGGTTTTCTATATCTTCAATTTTGGTAGGTTGTATGTGTCCAGGAATTTACCCATTTCTTCTAGGTTTCCCAATTTGTTGGCATATATCTCTTTGTAGTGGCTCCTGATGATATTATTATTTCTGTGGTAAGTGTTGTTATATTTCTTTTTTCATATCTAATTTATGATTTGGGTCTTCTCCCTCTTTTTTTTGGTGTATCAATTTTGTTTTTTCAAAAACCAGCTCTTCATTTCACTGATCTTTTTTATTTTTTTATTTCAATTTTGTTTATTCTCTAATCTTATTATTTCTTCTAATTAGGGGTATGATCTCTTGCAGATTTTCTAATTCCTTGAGATACATTGATAGTTCATTTATTTGGTGTCTTTCCAATTTATTGATGTAGACACCAATTACTAAAAACTTCCTGCTTGACACTGTATTCTGTATCCCATAAGTTTTGATATATTTTATTGTCATCTTCATTTGTCTCCAGCCCTTTTTTTCATTTCTCTTTTGATTTATTCTATGACTCACTGTTCATTCAGGAGCGTGTTGTTCAGTCTCCATGTGTTTGCGTGTGATCAAGAGATTGTTGAGCTGTTGATTTCCAGCTTCATTTCATTGTGGTCAGAGAAGATACATGGTATGATTTTGATTTTTTGAATTTATTGATACTTGCTTTATGGCCTAGCATGTGTTCTATCCTAGAGAAAATTCCCTTTTCTTCAACTGTAGGATGAAATTTATGTAGATATTGATTAGGTCCATTTGGTCTATAGTGTTGATTAACTCTGTTGTTTCTATACTGATTTTCAGACTGGTTGTTCTGTTGTTTGCTGAAAGTGGGCTGTTGAAGTCCCCTGTTATTTTTATATTGAAGTCTATGTCTCCCTATAGATCTGTTAATATTTCTTTTAAATAACCAGGCACCCTGCAGTTGGGTGCATATATGTTTATTATAGTCAAATTTTCCTGTTGAACTAATCTTTTAATCATTACATAAAGCCCTTCTTTGTCTCTTTTAACAGTTTTTGTGTTAAAGTCTATCTTATCTGATAATAGGATGGCTACACCTGCTATTTTTTTTTTTTTGCTTTCCATTAGCATAGAATATCTTTTTCCATCATTTTACTTTCAGTGTGGGTATCTTTTTTGGTGAGATATATTTCTAATAGGCATGATAGATGAGCCTTTTTTTAATCTATTCAGCCAATCTGATCTTCTAACTGGAGAGCTGAGACCATTTCTATTCCAGATACTATTAAAAAGTAACAACTTGGCCCTGCCATGTTATCATAAATATCCCTATTGTTCATTTTGGATTTCCTTGTTACTTTTACTGGGAGATTTTCTGCCTTCACATTTTTTCACAATGGTGATTCTGTTTCTGTGTGTAGCACATCCTTAAGCATATTTGTCTAAGTCTGAACAAGTGATACTAAATTCTTTCAGTTTCTATTTGTTATGGAAGGTCTTTATTTCACCTTCATTTATAAGTGAGAGCTTTGAAGGTTACAGTATCCTGGCATGACTTTTTTTTTTTTTTTTCTCTTAAGACTTTTACTATATCTTGACATTCTCTCCTAGCCTGTAGGAGTTCTGATGAAAAGTCAGCTGTGAGTCTAATTGAAGATCTTCTGAAAGTAATCTGGCCTTCTCTCATGCACATTTCAGAATCTTTATGTTTTACTGTTGAACGTTTGACTACAATATGTCATGGCAGAGATCTTTCCTGGTTGTATCTATTTAGGGTTCTGTGTGCTTCCTCTGCTTGGATGTCCCATTCTTTCTCCAAATTGGGCAAGTTTTCTGTAATTACTTCATTAAATAGGCCTTCTAATTCATTCTTTCTTTCTGTACCTTCATTAATTCCTAAGACCCGTACACTGCCTCACTGGATAATATTCCATACATGTCCATCACTGTTTTTAATTTTTCTAAATTCTTCCATTTTTTTTTTGGTCTGACTGTAAAATTTCCAGAGATTTCTCTTCTATCTCAATTTTTGTTCTGCCTCAGATTCTGTTGTTAAGGCTCTTCAAACATTTTTTATTTGATCTATTGAATTCTTCATTTCTAACATTTCTTTTTGTTTTCTCTTTAAAATCTCAATTTTTTGGGAAAAATGTTCATTCTTGCCATGTATGGATTTCTTTGATTTATGAATTTGCCTCAGATTGCTTGTTAGTAATCCTTTTGAGTTCTGTTCCCAGCATTTCATCAGTCCCTTCATCTTCACATTCTAGTGTTGAAGTGCTGTGGGTTCCTTTCAGGGAGTTATGTTGTCTTCCTTATTTTTGTTTCTTGAATTTCTGCATTTGTTTTTGAGCATTTGTGGAGATACTTGTTGGTTTTTTTTTTTTCCTCTGATGGCTTTTATCTTTGGATGTCTTCAGTGGATGTATCAGCTTTTTCAGTGAATACCCAGAGCTGTGTGCTGCGTGTGGCCATGGAGCTCTGTTCAGCACTCCAGGGTGGAAGGAGTATCCAGGGTGATACTCAAGGTGTGATACTCAGGGTGTGATAGATCTCATCTTTTTTTTTTTTTTTTTTTTTTTTTTTTTTTTTTTTTTTTTTTTTTTTTTTATCTGAGGGGAGGATTTGATTAGCTCTGTTGGTGCTATCTCACCCTTACCTCCTCTCTTCCAAGGTAATCACTGCTGGTTTGCTAGCCTCTTTGGGTGCAATATTCATCCAAGCTGCCACAAGAACCACACAAAGGAGCCATGAAGTCCTCAGTGTGAGCACCAGATCCTGACACAATGACCCACCTCAGACAATCAGGGAACCTGAGCATGTGGTATCACCCACAGCAACTACCCAGAGACCTAGCCATACTCTGCACCCTCCCATGCAGCCACAATGTTTCCACAGTCATGGCACGCCAAAGTTCCACTGTACCCTGATAGTCTGTCCCATCCACAGAGAGGTGAAGACCCTCCCAGTGCCAGCTGCCTGTGGGTACTCCACCTAGGCAGTTTAAGCACCAGAGCCTGTGATGTGTTGCATGGCTGGGCATCTCAGAGTCCTACAATGGGTGCTCAATCACCTGTCAATCCTCCCAGTCTGACTAGGGCATCTCTTGGCTTGTTGCTAGGTGCATAGGCCTGGTATATGCACAGGCTGGCATAGCTGTTATGTATGTGCAAAATGGCTCTCACCTCTCAGCCAGTTGTAGGGTGCTGTTGTCAGGGGGAGAGGGAGAGAAAATTGTGCCTCTTTTTTTCCCTAGCGTAACAGGTGCCCTGTGCCCCACAGGGCTCCAGGCTGGACTCATGCCAGACTGTCCCTGCCGTTTTATCACCAGCGGCTTGGGCTGCTGTAGTCTGATCTCACTTCACTCTCAGAAGCTGGTGCTAAGGCTCTCTGCTGCTGGGGTCCTGTGTTGTGTCTGTGCTCATGCTGCATGTCCACACCTTCCATGTAGAGCCACACCATCCCTCTTCCTTCCCGGGAGCTTCCACTGCAGTTTTCTCCCTAACTCTTTCCTGAGAGTGTACGCTCTCCACTTTTTTTTTTTTTTTTCTAACTATCTTCCCTTAGCCTAGAGCAATATGCATCCTTCTTCTTCCATCTTGGAATCTCCTTATCCTTGTGTTTTAACAGATATGAGATGAAATACTTGTAGCATCTTCCCATTCAGTATGATATTGACCACTGGTTGCTGTATATAGCCTTTATAATTTTGAGGTATATTCCTCCTATAACTAATTTGTAGAGGGTTTTTATTATGAAGCAATATTGAATTTTATCAAATGCTTTTTCTGAATTTATTGTAACGATCATACAATTTTTGTCCTTCATTCTGTTGATGTGATTTATGACTGATTACTTTGCATATGTTGAAATACCCATGCATCCACAGGATAAATCTCATTGGATTTTGCCTGATCTTTTTGACATAATGTTGACTTTCACTTATAAATATTTTGTTGAGAATTTTCAAATATGTTCCTCAAGGATATTGGTCTCTAGTTTTATTTTTGTTTGGCACTTTTGCTTTTGTTTTTCAAGATTTTATTTATTTATTTAAAATCATAACTATAGGGAAAGAGATCATCCATTTACTGGTTAACTCACCAGTTGGCAACAACAGCCAGCACTGAACTAAGCTGAAGCCAGAAGCTTCATCTGGGCCTCCCACTTGAGTTACAGGGACCCAAACACTGGGGCCACCTTCTGATTTTCCTTGGCCATCAGAAGAGAGCTTGATCAAACGTGTAGAAGCCAAGACACAAATTGACCCCCATAAAGGATGCTGGTGTAACAGGTGGCAGCTTTTACCACTGCACCACACCACCAGCACAGCACCTTTGGTTTTCATGTCAGAATGATGCTAGCTTCATGTAAAGTTATTTGGTAGAGTTTCATACTGATCAATATTTTGGAATAGTTTGAAAAGTATGGGAGGTAACCCCTGTTTGAATGTTTTGTAAAATTTAGTAGTAAAGCCATCAGGTCCTGGACTTTTCTTTGGGAGATTTGTTTATTGCTTCATTATCATTGCTTGTTATCTATCTACATCTGCTTATTAGATTTTCTACATCTTCTTGATTTAATCTTGGTATCTTATATGTATCCAGATATTTTTTCCATTTATTTGAAGTTTTCCAATTAGTTAGCATATCATTGATCATAATAGATTCTCCTGTGTATTTCTGTAGTATCAGTTGTAATTTCTCCATTTCCAACTCTAATTTTACTTGAATTTTTTCTCCTTTTTTATGAGTATGGCCAAAGTTTCATTTCTTTTGTTTAAATTATCAGGAAATAAACTATGATTTGTTGATTTTTTTAACTTTCAATTATTATATCATTTTGAGTTTGGTCTTTAAGTCCTTGAGATGCATCATTATATAACTTATATAGGATCTTTCTCTTTCTTTTTAATATTAGCACTTATTGATATCAACTTATCTATTAATACTGCTTTTGCAGTGTCTCACTAGTATTGATATGCTCTTTTCATTTAAGATATTTTTCTTTTTATTTCTTCCATTTTTTATTTCTATTATTTTTTCAGTATCATGTTATTTTCCATGTTTTTTGAAATGTTCCATGTTCCTGTTGTTGATTTACAGTTTTATTCATTTGTGGTCTAGAAAGATACATGGTATGATCTCAACATTTCTGAAGTTACTGGGACAAGTATTTTTTTCATATGTCGGCCATTTGCATTTCATCCTTTGACAAATGTCTGTTCATGTCCTTTGTCCATTTCTTAACATGACCGTTTATTTTGTTGTTGAGTTTGTTAAGCAGCTTATATATTCTTGATATTAATCCTTTTTAAGATTCATAGTTTGCAAATATTTTCTCCCATTCTGTAGGTTGCTTCTCACTCTTGTGGCCTGTTTCATCTATAATAGAAGATAGTCCATGTAATGAAGAATGCCTATTCTGTAGATGTTAGATGCAATATTCTGTACATTTCTGTTAGGACCATTTGTTTAGTAGTATGGTTCAACTAATTTATCTGTGTTGAATTTCTGTTGGATGATCTGTCCATTGAAAATCATGGGTTATTGAAATCCTCTGCTGTTCTTGTGTTTTTAGTCTCTCTCTCCCTTTAGACCTAAACATATCTGTTGTATATACCTGGGTGGTCTTGTGCTGGGTGCATATATATTTGTATTGTTACATCTGCTTGCTGAGTAAATGGTTTTAACAATATATAATGCCTTTGATTGTCTTTTACAGTTTTTTATTTAAAGTCAGCTTTATCTGAAGTAAGTATAGCTACTCTCGCTCTTTTTTGCTTTCCCTATACTTTCAGTTTGTGTGTGTCTTTATTTGTGCAGTGACTTTCTTGTAGGCAGCATTTAGGTGTCCCATTTTTAAAATACATTCAGAAAATGTATATATTTTGACTGGGGAAATGAAACCATTTACTTTTGAAGTTAGTGTTGATAGATAAGAACTAACCCTGTCATTTTGTTCATTGATTGCAGATTGTATCTATTTTGTTAGTAAATTTGATAGTATCATGTGTTTTTATGATGTTTATTTCTATTATAGGACTGTCTTTAAAATTTCTTAAAAGGCTAGTCTGGTAGTGATGAATACCCAATTTTTGCTTCTCTGAGAAATGATTTATTTCTCCTTCACTTTAAAGGATAGCTTTGCTGGTTATAGTATTCATAATTAGAAGTTGTTTTTGTTTTTGTTTGTTTTCCCAAAACCTAGAATATATCATTCTACACTACTCTGGCATGGTTTCAGTTGAGAAGTCTGTAGTTAGTCTCATTGGTTTGCCTTTAATTGTAACAATGGTTTTCTGTTAATGTCTTTATGATTCTCTCCTCGTCCTTAACTTTTGACAATTTGAATTTAATATACCTTGAATAAAGTCTTTTTGGCTGAGTCTGTCTGGGGTCCTTTGAACTTCATCTATATGTCGATGTCTCTTGCTTTTTTTTTCTTGCTTTTAAAAATAATTTGAAAAGCATATTTTCTCAGAGAGGGAGATACAGAGAGATCTGCTATTGTACTCCCCAAATGGCCACAATAGCCAGGGCTGAGCCAGGCTGAAGCCAGGAGCCTGGAGCTTCTTCAGGGTATTACATATGTGTCCAGGGGCCCAGGCACTTGCACCATCTTCTGCTTTCCCAGGAACATAAGAAGGGAGTTAGATCAGGTGGAGCAGCCACAGCACAAACCAGCACCCATAAAGCGGCCAGTGTGACAGGTGGCAGCTTAACTAACTATGCCACAATGCTGGCCCCCACATTTCTTTCAAGACCTGGAAAGTTTTAAACTATTACTTGATATAGTAGACTCTCACTGTCTTCTTTCTTTTCCTCTACTTCAGGAATTCCTATAACACAGATATGTATTTACTTAATGGTATCCTCTATTGTGCATAGAATTTCTTAATTTGTTTTAATTCTTTCCTCTTTATTATTATCTGAGTTATTTTGAAAGTACTTCAGGTCAGAAATTCTGCTTTGTTCTGCTGTTGAAGCTTTCAGTTGCACTTTTTGATTCTGTTGATTGAAGTTTTGAGCTCCAAAATTTGTTTGCTTTATTTTTTTAAAGATTTATTTGAAAGAGTTATACAGAGAAGGAAAGGCAGAAAGAGAGAAAGAGGTCTTCCATCGCAGATTCACTCCCTAACTGGCTCTAAGGGCTGGAGCTGAGCCCATCAAAGCTGGAAGCCAAGAGCTTCTTCTGGGTCTCCCACATGGGTGCAGGAGCCCAAGCACTTGGGCCATCTTCTGCTCTCCCGGGCCATAGAAGAGAGCTGGATCAGAAATGGAGCGGGAACAGCAAGTGGCACAGTGGATTAATCCTCAGCCTGCAGCACTGGCATCCCGGGTAGGCGCCAGCTCTGGTCCCAGCTGCTCCTCTTCAGGTCTGGCTCTCTGCCATGGCCTTGGGGGTGGCAGTGAAGGATGGCCCCGGTGCTTGGGCCCCTACACCCATGTAGGAAACTGGGAGGAGGCACCTGGCTCCTGGCTTTGGATCGGCTCAGCTCTGGCCCTTGCAGCCATTTGCAGAGTGAGCCAGCGGAGAAAGGACCTTTCTCTCTGTCTCTCCCTCTCACTGTCTGTAACTCTACCTCTCAAGTAAATAAATAAGATCTTATAAAAAAAATAAAAAGAAGTGGAGCAGCTGGGACTTGAACCGGCACCCATATGGGATGCCAAAATTTTCTTAGAATCATTATTTTGAATTATACTTCATATATTTCATAGATTTTCTTCATATCAAAATCTATTTTTGGAAAACTGTTTTGTTCTTTTTGAAGTGTCTTCCTTCCTTGCTTCTTCATGTTTGCTCTGTCCTTATGTTTTAGATCGAATTCAGTGTATCACTTTGCCTTTTGCTTGGCTTTGGTTCTAGGTAAGCCCAGAAGTGTAACCTCTGAATGATCTTTTTTGCTTTAACCAATGTCAGCGGTGTCTATGTGTGCCAAAATTGTCTAGTCTACAGCATTTTGTAGAGATAGAAATACAACTTTGAAATAGATGTGGGCTTCATAGCATTTGTATCCTCAGTCCCTAGAGAGTTGGATGTTGGTCCCACTGGGGTTTTTCATAACCAGAGCCTCACTCGTGGTGTTAAGGGACCCAAGTGGCTGTCTTCATGTCTCTCTGAGCAAGCATGCTTGATTCTGGGGCTTGTGGCCGCAAGATCTATGGACCCAGGACTGTGCAATGTGAATGAGAGACCGACTTGGAGAATGTTACTGTAGCTAGGGCTTCTAGCACCAAAGTCCCAAGTCCCAGAATGCAAAGATATAAAAGGGAACTTCCTGTCGTCTTGAAGAGGGACTACAATATATACTTGAGATTTTATACTGGCAGATGTGGTAGTATGCAGGCATATTCTTCTCTAGTTCATACAGGGTAGATTCTGTTGAGTCTGAGGAGTCTAGTAGTAATGTTCACAGTCCCAGTGCTACAGGATGCAGAGTCTTAGAGGGTGAGAGCCAATTGTGGAGGAAATTGTAGACTTGTAGCCACCAGCCTAAAGTAGAGGAATAAAGATAGCACTCCTCAGATATTGCACATGTGTATGACTCACAATAGAGATTGTAAGATCAACATCAACAGTCCTACATCTGCAAGGCACAGATGGAACTGCCCAGTTTCCACGCAGCATGCAAGGGTGGTTCTGAAGCTTGTGCCCTGGGCACCCAGCACCATGAGCTAGGATGGGACCTTCTTTAGATCTCATCCCCTCAGATGTTTTATGGCCTGATGCTGGTACTAGCCTAAACACCCTAGGGGAATCCCCTGGGGTCGTTCAGAGTGAGCAAGCCTGACTCTGGAACTTAGACCCAGAACTCCCACGGCTGCAGGGCTCAAAGGGGTCTCCTTTCCACCCTCAAGAGTGCCTGTGTCTAGTTCTGGTAGCAGTCGGACTGTTTACTGGCCCATAAATCAGAACAGAGTTTAGCAGCAGTTTTTAACACAGAAAATTGGAGTCTAATGCTTTGGAAATTGGGAGTCAATATGGGTATCCTTCTCAGAGCAAAGTCGTCAGACCCCAGAATGCCCTCTCAGCTGGTCTTGAAGTCAGTGAGGACTTTGGAATCTCCCATTGTTAGGACTTATGATCCATATTGGTGTTGGGGATACAGTGCCTTCCTCTTATCTTTTTTTTTTAAAAAGATTTATTTTATTTATGTGAAAAACAGAGTTATAGAGAGAGGTAGAGAAAGAGTCGGGTCTTCCATCTGCCCGTTCACTCCCCAAATGGCCACAACAGCTGGAGCTGAGTCAATCCAAAGCCAGGACCCAGGAGCTTCTACTGGGTCTCCCACATGGGTGCAGAAGCCCAAGGACTTGGGCCACCTTCAGTTGCTTTCCCAGGAACATTAGCAGGGAGACGGATGGGTAGTGGAGAATCCAGGGCTTGAATCAGTGCCTATATGGGATGCCAGCATTATAGGCCACGACTCCAACCTGCTGTGCCACAGCCTTGGACCCCTTCCTCTTATCTTTTTCAGACAAGATGGTATCCCTGACCTGGGAGCCAGTGGTATGGAAGCTGTAGCGACTGGTGATGGCAAGATGCCTCACTTCTCTGCTAGATGACAGAGTCTCTGTGTTCTGTCACTACTTTACTAAAAATTTCCCTCAATCAATCCACTGGAAACATGGCCCTTCCTTTGTTCTGGTGACTACAGCTTCTCTGATTTCATCCATCTTGGATTCTATTGTCTCTTCTTAAATTTTTATAAAAAATTATTTATGCTCATTTTATTTCATCAAGTATATATACGGGCACACATATGTATATAAGAGAGAGAGAGACAAATAGACAAGAAAGCAGACAGATAAATGGTGATTCACTTCCCAAATGCCTGCAATAGCTAGGGCTGGGCCAGGCTGAAACCAAGAGCTTGAACTTTTGGGGATTCCCATGTGTGTGGTAGAACCCAAGTACCTGCCATCACATGCTGCCCCCTAGGGAGAGCATTAGCAGGTAACTGGATTGCAAATGGAGGACTAGGGACTCTAACTGGTGTTTCAATATGGGATACTGGTGTTTCAAGTGACATTGTAAGCTCTCTGCCCAAATCCCATCTGTATTGTATATCAAAATCAATAATCACATTTTTCTTTCTCTCATGTCTCATAAATTTATATTAGACAATATAAGATTTTTCAGTTGATTTTATTTCCTCTTTCTCCATTAGGCCTATTAAATATGGGGATAATGATCTCAGTGTATCCAGGATTCAGCAGGGTTTGTGCAGACATGCAGTTTAGGAAGGCTCGGTTCACCTTTGGACGTTCCTTATTTTTAAGCCATGAATCTGCCCATTTTCTGTTTGAAAAGTTATAAGGTCTTTGACTCTTATTCCTGAAAAAGTTTGAGAGCTTTAATTATCCCCATGTCAGTTTTGACCTTACTTCTTTATCCTACTCTCATTATAAAATTACAAGAAGTAAAATTTATTCAACATGAACTAAAAGGACAATTAATTGAAAATATAGGAAGTAATTCATGGACCTAAATGAAAACTACTCAGCCACAATCTGAGAAGTAAAGCCAGACAACCCTGGGACACTACTGTGGTACAACAGGTTAAGCTCCTGCTTGCAATGCCAGCATCCTATGGGGGAGCAATTGTTTGAACCCCAGCTGCTTCACTTCTCATTCACCATCCTGCCAATGTGCATGGAAAGCAGAGGAGAATGGTCCAAGTGGCAGGGCCTCTCCCACCTACATGGGAGGCCTAGATGGAGTTCCAGACTCCTGGCTTCAGTCTGGCCTAGGCCCAGTCCAGTGGCCATTTGGGGAGTGAAAGATCTCTTTATCTATCTCTACCTCTGCCTTTCAAATCAATATATCTTAAAAAAGAGCAGGAGAGGTAACTCTGAAATTAGGGAGCTGCAGTCAGAGACCACATCAACAATTTCCAATTTCCACATTTTGTCAACATTCAAATTGTCAGTAAAAAGCATCTAATTGAGGAAATGTGGTAAAAATGACACCCTGTTATCAATTTCTTATATGCAGGGAAGAATGACCATTGCTCATAGACATGGACACTGGGAAGATTCTCATGTTTTGGGGAAGTTCCCAAAGAAACAGGAAGGGCTAAGAGCTTCAACTATTATGTGTTCTATTCTCACACTTTTTACATGAGATGCCTGTAAATACACCCTGAAAAGAGTCTAATAAAATCATCATGAGTCCTGGAGGATATTAAGAAAAGTGCAGATGTTTTTGATAACTGAGTCTTAGAGACTTTTTGGATACACTTTGATCTACATTGTAATGATTCTCATGGAATCATGGACATATTTTTAGAAAGATTTTTCAACGGCATTAATTACCTCTTTTTTCAACATTAGATAATATTTTCGTCATTGGTCATATGAAGATGGGTGATTCTAAAAGTATTGACTATAATCGACTTTTATAAAGTATAATCAAAATGAACTACTAGCAATGTATTATGTACAGATGTAGATATTCCTGTGGGGTTTTTTTTTTTTTTTTTGCTTTTCATTTTATTTCCCAATGAAAATGACATTTAACTGTCAGAAAATGCTTCTTTGGGTATTTGTCACTCCTGCTGAAACAGGTTCTCTTGAATTAACTTCCGACATAGTCATTTAAAACAATCGCCATTGATTTTCAGGGTTGATCCCACTGCTCTGCCTGATATATAAATGCATCCTTCCTATTTCAGTGAAACTCCACTTGGTGAAAGAAAACACTATTGGCTACTGTCCTCCTCACCAAGTCTCAGTATTTTAAAATACTTCTGAAGGCGATTTTGCTTGGCTAAAGAAAACTTTTTTTCCTTATAGACATTTCATAATACATTTTTAAGTAATATATTACCACTGATGTTGAAAGGGAGTTGTATACCCTAACACTTATATGTGTAAAAGTTTAATAACACTTTAATAAGAGAGACTACAAAAAAAAGAAATGAATAATCCAGGGGCCGGCGCTGTGGCACAGTAGGTTAATCCTCCGCCTGCGGCACCAGCATCTCATATGGGCACCGGTTCTAGTCCCGGCTGCTCCTCTTCCAATCCAGCTCTCTGCTGTGGCCTGAGAAAGCAGTAGAAGGTAGCCTAAGTCCTTGGGCCCCTGCACACACATGGGACACTGGGAGGAGGCATCTGGGTCCTGGCTTTGGATCAGTGCAACTCCAACTGTTGCAGCCATTGGGGAGTGAACCAATGAATGCTCTCTATTTCTCCCTCTCACTGTCTGTAACTCTACCTCTCAAATAAATAAATAAAATCTTTAAAAAAAAAAAAAAAAAAAAAGAGGGGCCGGCGCTGTGGCTCACTTGGTTAATCCTATGCCTGCGGCACTGGCATCCCATCTGGGCGTCGGTTCTGTCCCAGTTGCTCCTCTTCCAGTCCAGCTCTCTGCTGTGGCCTGGCAAGGCAGTGGAGGATGGCCCAAGTGCTTGGGCCCCAGCACCCACAAGGGAGACCAGGAGGAAGCACCTGGCTCCTGGCTTCGCATCAGCGCAGTGCCGGCCATAGTGGCCATTTGGGGAGTGAATCAACGGAAGGAAGACCTTCCTTTGTCTCTCTCTCTCACTGTCTGTAACTCTACCTGTGACATATGTACAAGACCAAGGTAGGCAGGAAGTTATACAGGAATGCTGTCTGTAGTTTGAAAATAATTATTTGTTTCATTGTTTTAGTACATTGTCTTAGTGGATTTAAAATTTTTTTTTTAGTGTTTATAAGTAAACATCCATATAGGCATAACATGTGTACACAATAGTGTATAAATCCTGATGTATAGCTTGGTGAACTCTAATACCTGAATACAACTCTGGAGCCAACAACCGTACCAGGAAATGGGTTCTCATCATCCAGAAAGACCTCCTGTGCTCCTTGTAGACAGAGAGCCACTCACTTAGGGGGATCATTTATAGCTGAAATTTAATTTGCATTCAAGTTTAAAAGGAAAATCTAGGTATTCATGACAGAGCACTAGTACAATTCCCCAGAGAAATTATCTATTTTTTTTAACTTATTTTTATTTGAAATGCAGAGTTAGACGGAGAGAGGGAGAGAGGGAGAGAGAGGTTTTCCATCTGCTGGTTTGCTCCCCAGATGACTGCAATGGCCAGAGCTGTGCAGATCAAAAGCCAGGAGCCAGGAGCTTCCTCTAGATCTCCAATCCGGGTACAGGGACCCAAGGACCTGAGCCAACTTCTACTTTCCTAGGCCATAGCAGAGAGCTGGATCAGAAATAGAGTATCCAGGGCCAACGCTGTGGCTCACTAGGCTAATCCTCCACCTGCGGCACCGGTACTATGGGTTCTAGTCCCACTTGGGGCACTGGTTCTGTCCCGTTGCTCCTCTTCCAGTCCAGCTCTCTGATGTGTCCTGGGAAGGCAGTGGAGGATGGCCCAAGTGCTTGGGCCCTGCACTCGCATGGGAGACCAGGAGGAATCACCTGGCTCCTGGCTTTGGATTGGCACAGTGCACCAGCCATGGTGGCCATTTGGGGGGTGAACCAACGGAAGGAAGACCTTTCTCTCTGTCGGTCTGTCTCACTCTCTAACTCTGCTTGTCAAAAAAAAAAAAAAAAAAAAAAAAAAAAAAAAAAAAAAAAAAAAAAAAAAAGAAAGAAAGAAAGAAAGAAATAGAGTATCCAGGACTTGAACCAGCACTCATATGGGATGCAGGCACCACAGAGAGAGGCTTGACCCACTATGCCACAGTGCCAGTCCCTATCTTTTAACATAAGTTTTCAAACTATTGAGTATAACATTTCCAATTAGAGTTCAGTTGCATTACTCAAGTGCATAAGTTTAAAGACTTTGCAAATAAAATGTTCTCTGTGTATTTCCCTTAAACTTATTTTTAAGAGTTCTTACTAATGATTTAATAATAGATATTGTAGCTTTTATACCTCTTTACATGCTTATTCTGCTGAATAGAGTAAGGTTGCCACCTATTGTATAGTAGAAAGTTCCATCTCAAGTCTAAATTTCCCTTCCCTAAGCCTTTATGGTTTGTGATTACCAAGGTTAATCCAGTTTTGAAGTTTGTCCCTTGTTGCTTTCTATTACATTATCTGCACCAGGTTTCAATGGCTTCAATTCAATTTCTGAGTCAGCCAGTCCATAATATTATAACCTCTTTTTTTTTTTTTTTTTTGACAGGCAGAGTGGACAGTGAGAGAGAGAGACAGAAAGAAAGGTCTGCCTTCACTGTTGGTTCACCCTCCAATGTCTGTCGTGGCCCGCGCTGCGGCCGGTGCTGCGGCCGGCGCTGCGGCCGGCACATTGCGCTAATCCGAAGCCAGGAGATAGGTGCTTATCCTGGTCGCCCATCCGGGTTCAGGGCCCAAGCACCTGGGCCATCCTCCACTGCACTCCCTGGCCACAGCAGAGAGCTGGCCTGGAAGAGGGGCAACCGGGACAGAATCCAGTGCCCCGACCGGGACTAGAACCCTGTGTGCCGGTGCTGCAGGTAGAGGATTAGCCTATTGTGCCACGGCGCCAGCCTATATAACCTTCTTAAAAGCAAGATTTTTCCTAGTCACCTCTGCCCAATACAGTGCAGGGACTCATCAAATATTTGTTTGTTTATTAGCTTCCAGGCACTCCTCACAATGATGCAAATATTGCAGGGACTTTAGTGTGAAATGATTAGCTCTGAAGAATTTTAGGCTTTTTTTCCCACAGTGTGCTCACAGAAGATGGTAATGAGCTGCTGGGCCTCTGCAGTCTCCTGTTTATTGTCCACAACAGCAAGTGGCACACCGAGGAGGATAGAACACAATGTTTGCACAGCCTCCTCAAACTTGCCAACCACGGTGAGCTGATAGCCCAGCTGCAATCGTTGAGTGAGGTCATTAAGCTTCAGGCCCATTTTCCAACCCTGTATCCATCTAATTGGGGTTAGGGTAGCCATAGGTGGAGGGCAAGCAAGGCAGAGCCTGATGAGCAGTGCGGCCTTGGGCAAATGTAGGAACAGTTGCTTATCGGGGACAAATCGGAGTACTCCTACCTGGTTGTGAAGAAGTCAGGTTGCTGTTTCAAAAGAACCTGCCAGGAAGTGATCAACTGGAAGCCAAGAGTTTTTGCAGCAGGTCTGAGTAGGGCTTGTTCTCTTTGTTGGGGGCAGGGAGAATCCTTCTCTAGCCCACCATCTGCCCCAGGGGCACATCCAGCTCAGGAGGGAGCTCGGGTCTTTTACATCCCAGCCGCCTTCTTCCTGTCTCTTGCCAGGAGCATCATCTCCCAAACCTTCTGTGGCCTCCAGCTGTAGCTCTGCATTCTCTCCCCAGCCCTGGGTGCTCAGGGTTTCAATATCAATGGCAGCAGCCAGTGTCCCTCCCTTGCCCTTGTTGGCAATGGAGCCTTCAAAGAATCCTTTGGACATGGACAGTAATGGCCAGTGGGTATCCAGTGACAGGATAGATGCAGGTAAATATGATTTGCCTGAAGCACGAGCTAGCCCAGGTCTTCTTACATTCATAAAATTTTCATGTTTCAGCAAATATCTGAGACAGAAAAAATTTAAGAAGTCAAGAACAAATATTTAGTGAATTGATAAGAAAAGTTTATGTTAGAGAAGGTAGTTAAAAATAGAACACCTTTATCTTTCGAGGATAACTATGAAGCCCATGTTGTCTCATCAACTTTCCCCAAAGAGCCTGTACTAAGCAGTCCTTGATGGTCATACTTTTTTAAAGATTTGTTTATTTGGCCGGCGCCATGGCTTAATAGGCTAATCCTCCCCCTGCGGCGCCGGCACACCTGGTTCTAGTCCCGGTCGGGGCGCCGGATTCTGTCCGGGTCGCCCCTCTTCCAGGCCAGCTCTCTGCTGTGGCCAGGGAGTGCAGTGGAGGATGGCCCAATGCTTGGGCCCTGCACCCCATGGGAGACCAGGA
Source organism: Oryctolagus cuniculus (assembly GCF_964237555.1). Taxonomy (NCBI): domain Eukaryota; kingdom Metazoa; phylum Chordata; class Mammalia; order Lagomorpha; family Leporidae; genus Oryctolagus; species Oryctolagus cuniculus. The sequence continues at coordinate 91,366,353 of NC_091432.1, forward strand.
GAAGTATCTGGCTCCTGCCATCGGATCAGTGCGGTGTGCCGGCCGCGGCGGCCATTGGAGGGTGGACCAACGGCAAAGGAAGACCTTTCTCTCTGTCTCTCTCTCTCACTGTCCACTCTGCCCATCAAAAAAATAAAAATAAAAATAGATTTATTTGAAAGATAGAGTTACAGGGAGAAGGGGAGAGACAGAGGGATAACATCCATTGGAGATATGGCTACAAAGGGACAGCACTGGTCTAGGATGAAGTCAAGAGTCAGGAGCTTCACCCTGGTCTCCCACATGAGTGGCAAGGGCCCAGATGCTTGGGCCATCTTCTGTCGCTTTTCCCAGGTGAGTTCGCAGGGAGCTGGATAGGAAGTGGAGCAGCCAGAACCCGAACTGTGGCCAACATGGGATGCCGGGGTTGGAGCTTTACCTGCTCTGCCACAATGCGGAACCCTTGGTCTATATTTTTAAAAATATATTTATTTTTATTTGGAAGGAAGAGAGAAAGAGAGCTCAATTTTCCATCTTCTAGTTGATGCTTCAAATGCCAAAACCAGGAGATGAGAACTCCATGCTGGTCTCCCATTTGGGTAAAAGATACCCAATACTTGTACCATCGTCTGCTGCTTCCTGAAGTGCCCATTAGCAGGAACTTGGACCAGAAGCAGAGGCAGGCTCAAATATATACTCCAATATGGTATGTGGGTGTCCCAAGATCAACTTAACTGCTCTCAGCCAAATGCATTGGTGATTATCCTTTCTATACTGTCGCTTTCTGTATTTACTTCTTTGTTCCATTTGGCTCTATAACTTCACATATTTTTGAACATCAGTCCTCTCTTAGAATCTATGCAGGAGCAGGGTTTCAATTTCAATAGGAACATGACTTTATTCTGTATAGCCATACTAAATCTGCTACCTGGATATATGCCCTTTTACTACAAAAAAAAAAAAAAAAAAAAAAAAGCCCTTAAAATAAAATAGAAAATGAAGGAAAAAAAAAAAACCCTTTCTTTTAAAAATGCCAAAAGGAAAAGCAGATATTCCTTGATGCTTTGGCTGCCTTTTCAAGAAGTTTTATCTGAATATTTTTTGCAACCTCTTGAAAGCATCATTTTAACCAGAATCCTGCCTACAGACCTGAAATAAATTGACCATATTTTGGCAGAGTCATCAGAAAGGAATTGTAGCCAATCCCTTAAATCTCTGCAGATGCTCTGTAGCCGAGTCAATCCAAACTGATCGTTACTGTGGCCACACTGAGTGGTTTTTACTGTGCCACGGGCACGCTGCTTGGCCATAAAAAGACTTGCCCTTGAGGAATAACATTTTTTGTATTTTCTGCTAGCAGTCTCCTATTTCCTATGACATTAGAGAATAAAACATCGTGGTTTTTTAATATGGCCATTTTCATTTATGACATTTTTATTGTCTTTAACAATGGAAATTCAAGCAGAATGATCAAAACCTCTGAGATGCAGATTTCCTGGGAATAACTACTTGGGTTGATTAAATACCTGTTCACCATCCTATGCAGAATGAATTCTGAATTCTGGAAAAGAAGGTTAATGGCTAATCTACTTAAGGAACATAAAAGTATGCTGTGATTAATGTTTTATCTAGTCACAAGTTCTTATGAAAACAAAATACTGAAACTTCTGAAAATAGATAAAATGATTGAAATGAATTATTTGAAAATTTACTTTGAAGTATTTTAAAAATAACTAGATTTGATACACTCATAGATTTTACTTTCCTTTGGGTATATGCATAATCATTAGATAGATGAAGACCTATCTTTCTCTATAAGCATACATATACAAAGTGATTTTTAATAGTTTATGGAATAACAATTAAAAATAAGTTAATTTTGGTGTGAAATATTTGTATAATTATTATATAATATTAATTTCCCATTAGCTTTTTGAAGACCTCTTGTATGTGTGGATTTCGAAGTGTTTACAACAAAATAAACATCTTTCAATTCTACTTTTCCATAAGCTTTCTCTGTGTGTGTGTGTGTATTGTATGTGTATCTCACAAATATGTGTATTTCATAAATGGAATCTTGAATTGTTATCCTACTTCATGATAATTAATGCTAATCATTAAATGAAATCGTCACTCTAGGAATATTATTGATTCTCAATTATTTTCCTTTGACATTAAAAAAACAAAGAAAGCATAAAAAATCTCCTTGACATTCTTAAATGGAGGTGTACAAAATTAGGATATTAGGGGGCCGGCACTGTAGCATAGTGGGTAGAGCCACCACCTGCAATGCCAGCATCCCATATGGGTATTGATTTGCATCCCTGCTGCTCCACTTCCAATCCAGCTCCCTGCTGGATTAAGCTTGGAAAAGCAGTGGAAGGTGGCCCAATTTCTTGAGCACCTGCACTCACATGGGAGACCCAGATGAGGCTCCTAGCATTGGCCTGGCCTAGCTTTGGCCATTCTGGCCATCTGGGGATTGAACCAGTGAATGTGAGATCTCCCTCTTTTTCTCAAGCTAGCCCTCTCTCTCTCTCTCTCTCTAATTCTGACTTTCAAATAAATAAAAATAATCTTAAAAATTAGGATATTGAAATATGCATTGTTAATCATTTATACCACTTTATGCTTTAAGTAAATAGGAGAAAAGTCAATAGTTCTCTTCAGTTGTATCTTTTTATGGAAAGTATATTTTATTGCCAATTTCGTATTCTAAGTAAATTCTTTCTTTAGTCTTGAAATGATTTTCATTTTCATTAGCTAGTTGTTTTGCTATTTAACACATATTTCTTGTCCAAATTCTCTGTGCCAAGTGTTGGTGGAATAATGAATAAGAGGACCTCCTACTCAGAGAGGCTACAAATCAGTAGAGCCCTACAGCATGTAACTAACTGTGTGAGCTAAAAGAGCCATATGTGTAGCATCCTGTGAAAGTATAGTGGAAAAGAAACTAATTTTCCCATGAAGGTTCTCAGTAGGGGTAGGGAATTTTAGCCTGTTTAAAAGAAATCTGTCTCAAAATTAATATTCAGCTTTTAGAGGAAATCTGTAGGAAAAAAATCTCTTTGTAAGAGCATTTTACCTCAAAACTCTGAGATGCATTTTAATTTACTGGACCATATATATATATATATTTTTTTTTTTGGAAAACAAAGTGGCTACTAATAATTTTTATAGAACTCATACAGAAATTAGTATGTGCATTAACATTTAAGTAAAATGTTTTCATTGGCTTTCCGGCCTCTCTCCTTCTTTTCTTCTAAGACCAGAGTTCTTTGTCTTGAGGATACACAGAAAACATTTATTCTGTTAACTTTTATTTTCACATTTTCAGGTGCTGCTTGCATAAATATGTTGCAGTGCCCTCTACTGGAAAGAAACTAGTTAATTCATGTGGAAAACATTCCTTTATAGGGTGTGAGAAAGGATGGTTACCTTATTGTAGGAAACCCAATGACAGATTAAAAAATAATAATAAAATGGATAGGCTTTAAAAAATACATTTTGACTTCACATATTTACGGGACCGCTTTGACCTTTTTCTGTAACTAGTTAAGGTTGGGCACCACCAGACATGGTCTCCAGTATGAAGATAACCCATCCACAAGCTTGTTCTGTCTCTAGAAAATAGTATTTTGGGAAATGTATCCTTTTTCATTTCCAGTGAACAGGTTATGTCTTTCCACTGAATTTACTTTTTACTGCTCTCCTTCAATGGAGTAACCACCATTTGACTTTGCAGGCAGCCAAATTTGATGATTGCTGTTATAACTGAAGTTGTCAAGAGCCTAGGGTAATTACTGATGCCATAAACAAGAGTGTCAATTTGTTAAGTCAACAACAGGAGTCACTGTGCACTTACTCCTCATGTAGGATCTCTGTCCTTAATGTGCTGTACATTGTGATTTAATGCTATAACGAGTACTCAAACAGTATTTTTCACTTTGTGTTTCTATGTGGGTGCAAGCTGTTGAAATCTTTACTTAATGTATGCTAAACTGATCTTCTGTATATAAAGAAACTGAATCTTGATGTGGATGGAAGGGGAGAGGGAGCGGGAAAGGAGAGGGTTCTGGGTGGGGAGGGACGTTATGGGGGGGAAGCCATTGTAATCCATAAGCTGTACTTTGGAAATTTATATTCATTAAATAAAAGTTAAAAAAAGAAAAGAAAAAAAAATAACTGAAGTTGTCAAATGGGACAGATTTTTATTATAGTGATTATTACAGTCATTGCAATATTTATATAGTTTTTGAAAATTTAATATTCAGAAATTTAAGGTTTACAATGACAAGAACACATTTTAAAGTTCATAAGTGTCTTTTTAAATAACACATTTACATACTGACCATAATTATTTAAAATTTTGAACTTGTTTATAAATGTTCTATTTCCCTTTTTTCACAGAAATAAATGCCCTGTTCTCCTGGCTAGCTTTTTATTCGACTTTACCTATCAAATTTAACACTAAGTGAATTGATCTGACAAAATAAATTATGAATCTATAAATAAAAAATTGAAAGACTAAATGATGTTATACCAAGATCTCAGTTTCAAAAATAATTTGTTTGGCATTTATATCTGCCACTGGTATATTTTCCACTACTGAAAACTACCTCTTTGAACTTGCCAAAGACTGTAAACAATTTTCTCTCAAAATGTGTTAATTCTTGAAGGAAAATACTGAAAAAAATCTTTTCTAGGCAATTTTGTTCTATTAGAGAAGTTGTCCTTGTGTGCTGAGCAAACCTCAGGTAAAGCAGAGTTGATTTTTGCTGCCAACACATTTCAAATTAAGTAACAATAATAGTGCTAATTAGACCATCTCACACTTAAAATGATATTTTATTCATGATTATGTTCACATACATATATATAGTATTTTTAGTCAGACCATCCATACTTGTTATATAAATTAATTATGATTCTATCTGTGAAAGCAATTTGCTAACTGACAGCCCTATAAAACACAAAGACAAGAAATAGTAACTGGGTTTCCTGTAGTATTGTTGAACAGCCCTGAAATGCTTATCCTTGTTCTCTGTGTATTTTACATACTATCTCCCTATGTGGCATTATTGTCTAATTCAGCTTGGGTTGGAATTTTTCTTCCTTGCCTCTGAAACACTTTGCCATAAGCAGTGTTAAAATTCTGGGTAGTATTTGGATCCATCTGACCCTCTATGAGAACCATCTCTGTCGTTAAACAATTGAAACCAAAGATAAAAACTTTTTCAATGATCGCTTCCCATTAACAGTCTATAGATATATCCTGAATAAATATGCCCACAAAGGTTGAAAATGTGGGGCCAGCTCTGTGGCTCAGCAGCTTATCTCCCTGGCCTGAAGCGCTGGCATCCCATGTGGGCACTGGTTTGAGAACTGGCTGCTCCACTTCCTTTTTTTTTTTTTTTTTTTTTTTTTAAGGGAAAGGGTTTATTGGGGAACATCCTACAGACCGGAGTGAAGGGGCAGCGAAGGAAAAAGAGAGAAGGAGACTGTAAGAGAGAGAGACAGAGGAGGGAGAAGAGAGATGAGAGGAGGAGAGAAGCCATGAGAGGCCAAGAGAGTGCAGGAGAGAAGGACCAAGAGAAGTGCTCCACTTCCGATGCAGCTCTCTGCTATGGCCTGGGAAGGCAGTGGAGGATGATCCAAGTCCTTGGGCCCCTGCACCCGCGTGGGAGACCCGGAAGAAGCTCCTGGCTCCTGGCTTCGGATTGGCACAGCTCCTGCCGTTGCGGCCATCTGGGGAGTGAACCGTTGGATGGCAGACCTTTCTCTCTCTCTCTCTCTGCCTCTGCTCTCCCTGTGTAACTCTGTCTTTCAAATAAATAAATAAATCTTTTTTTTAAAAATTTTGAAAACGTTATCTCAATGAACACTGAGCAATAAGTAGCATAAGTCTATGACTTTTTCACAAATCACAAACTGTTTTGTGACTATTCTATAAACTTTTTTTTTTTTTTTTGACAGGCAGAATGGACAGTGAGAGAGAGAGAGACAGAGAGAAAGGTCTTCCTTTGCCGTTCGTTCACCCTCCAATGGCTGCCACGGCCGGCACGCTGCAGCCGGCGCACCGCGCTGATCCGATGGCAGGAGCCAGGTGCTTCTCCTGGTCTCCCATGGGGTGCAGGGCCCAAGCACTTAGGCCATCCTCCACTGCACTCCCTGGCCACAGCAGAGAGCTGGCCTGGAAGAGGGGCAACCGGGACAGAATCCGGCGCCCCGACCGGCACTAGAACCTGGTGTGCCGGCGCCGCTAGGCGGAGGATTAGCCTAGTGAGCCGCGGCGCCGGCTTATTCTATAAACTTTTAAAAATCCACACATATGTGTTCCTAACAGGCTTTTACTAACCGTTCTATGCTTTTAAAAATTAATGTACATTAGATTAGATGGGTAAACCTTGTATGCAAAGGCTCTCGGAGCAGCTTGCTCTTGTTAAAATTAAAATCCATTAAAACTGGAAACAGGCCGGCTCCTGCCATCGGATCAGCGCGGTGCACGGGCCTCAGCGTGCTGGCCGCGGTGGCCATTGGAGGGTGAACAAACAGCAAAGGAAGACCTTTCTCTCTGTCTCTCTCTCTCTCACTGTCCACTCTGCCTGTCAAAAAAAAATAATAAAAAAATAAAAAATAAAAAAAAAACTGGAAACAAGTAAGTGGTCTGTTCAATGGTATCTAAGTAAATTTATTTCCTATTTACATCCATTGTACTCATACAGCAGAAAGAGACGTCCTAGGTACAGTGCCTAACTGAGAAGACAACTTGTTTATTACGTATCTTGAGAACTTCTCCAAGAGCAGGCCATAAACTGAAAATTCAGTTTTTATTGTTATTATGGCACGAAGTTGCATAATTGAGAGTTCAAATAAGAGTTTCCCAATTTTTAATTTTGTTGAAATGAATTTAACTCTTAGTTATAATTCATAAGGCAATTTTATAAATTACTCTGATAACTTTGTTTTGGCCCACACTCAAATCATTCTTTTTTGGGGGACATATGCTTACTCTCAATACAAGACCATAAATATGGACTTTTGAGCAAAAACACACATTTTATGCCTCATGAGAAAAAAAGAAAAATCCATTACCCTCTATCACTTAATCCAAATTTGTAATATGTTTCCTTGATATGATACTTTTAATATTGTACTGTGTTCTTTAATTCTGTAAACACATGTACATTCAGAAGGAAGAATTATTTGCTTTTATAAATGATTCCTTTACTTTTAAACTTAAGTTTATGCCTCTGTTCAAGATATTTCTCCATTTTCTCTAATTTCAGGGTGACTTTAGATAAGGGAACAGAATTTTAAGTTGATTTCAGTCAAAGTAGTTATAAATTAAACTCTTTGGGTAATATAACACTAGGACTTTAAAATTTTCTTCATGGAGACAAATAAATTGTCAATTATTCTTTTACTTTTTTAAAATACACAGTTTAAAATCTAGCCTTAGTTACCATACCCATATACTGGTAAATCCCCAGTTTGCTTTAGAATAATAATAAAATAGCTAAAGTTTATTCCTTGCTTTCTACATCAATCATTATTTCTGGCTCAAGTGCTTTTGCTTTACATGTATCATTATTTCATTAATGATTAATAGTGTAAAAATGTGTCATTATTTCTTCAAATTCTCAGAGCAATAACAAACACCAATCCTATGAGGAATAAAGTTATAATCCCATTACATAGATGAGTGTACTGATGTATAGAATGAATAAATAAACTATAAAAGATTTTATAATAATGTTATGTGTATTCCTAAAAGGAACATCAGTATATACCTAAAAACAAAATCCCTGTGTATGACCAAGAAAGTACTTTATGCAGAGTTGTAACTTCTTAAAGATTATACAGCATTGACCGGCACCACGGCTCAATAGGCTAATCCTCCACCTGCAGCGCCGGCACCCCGGGTTCTAGTCCTGGTCAGGGTGCCGGATTCTGTCCTGGTTGCTCCTTTTCCAGGCCAGCTCTCTACTGTGGCCCGGGAGTACAGTGGAGGATGGCCCAAGTCCTTGGGCCCTGCACCCACATGGGAGACCTGGAGGAAGCACCTGGCTCCTGGCTTTGGATTGGCGCAGTGCGCCGTCTGCAGCGCACCGGCTGCAGAGGCCACTGGGGACGAACAAATGGAAAAGGAAGACCTTTCTGTCTCTCTCTCACTGACCACTCTGCATGTCAAAAAAAAAAAAAAAAAAAAAAAGAAAAAGAAAAAGAAAAAGAAAAAAAGCCCAGTATCTCTATCTCGATTCACTGAACATCTTAACTGCCTCCTCTCTAATCAGGATTCCTACTCCATCCCAGAACACATGTTTTTCTGCACTTTGATTCTTCCCACACCCAGATTATCTGTAGTTTCTTGATGTGTATATTGGGGGAAGGGAAGAGAGTGGTTGCTTCGCACAGAGAGAATCTAAATGTGATACAATAGTATTATGGTGTCTGTCACACTAGGTAAATATGTTTTGGTAAGATCACTTCTTAACTTGAAGATAATCGATTAATAGCATTTATTAGTATTATCTGCACGTCTTCCTTATTACAGTCCTAATTTCTTGTCTTTTAACTTAATTATATCTTATACCTGCATTAATTAGTACTTCATAGATTAGCAAACATAGTAACATAGATTAGCAAACATTAGTAACATTGGATAATATAGATTGTTAATGCTGAAGAGATCAGAGTAACAGGAGAATAAAGTTAATAATAAAATATTTAAATGTGGAAGATTAGAAGTGGACTTGGAGAAGAATGTTGACTTTTGCTGGGAGAGAGAAAAGCACGGTTAAGACATTTGTATGGGAAACACGTGAATAAAGACTGACTTGGGAGTAACTGGATGAGTTGGATTTTAAAACTGAGACTGTACATAGTAAGTTCTCAAAAAAGGCAGGAGAGATTGAATGCATCCAGATGACAGATCATAAACTGCAGCTTAGAAGCACTAACTGCACAGTTAAGTTCTGAAATCTAATGGGTAATCTCAGAACTTTAAAAGAAATTTACATTTCTATTTCATAATATATCTGTGTTTGTTGTACTGTAAGAATAGCATTTTGGCTGGTGCCGTGGCTCACGAAGCTAATTCTGTGCCTGTGGTGCTGCCACACCAGGTTCTAGTCCTGGTTGGGGCACCAGCTTCTGTCCTGGTTGCTCCTCTTCCAGTCCAGCTCTCTGCTGTGGCCCGGGAGGGCAGTGGAGAATGGCCCAGGTCCTTGGGCCCTGCACCCGCATGGGAGACTAGGAGGAAGCACCCGGCTTCAGGCTTCAGATCCGCGCAATGAGCCAGCTGTAACGGCCACTTGGGGATGAACCAATGGAAAAAGGAAGACCTCTCTCTCTCTCTCTCTCTCTCTCTCATTGTCTAACTCTGCCTGTCAAAAAAAAAAAAAAAAAAAAGAATAGCATTTTGTTTAAACTTTACTCCCAAATCTTGAGTAAACTTAATTTTCTATGAAATCGTGAATTTTTATTGTTCTACTTTATGATATATAGAAACATACCATACCATATTGTCGATAAATGAATGAATGAATGAATGTATGAAAGCTATGGCCCCTAAGTGCTTTTTCTCTTCAAATACATGTATGTATAGTATTTTTACAGGTGATTTTAGGAGATGAACAGAATCCATGAAAGTCATCATTAGGTCCAGGTAAAGAACTTTTTCCAGTTTTTATTTAGCATACTTATTCATATAAAAAGCCTTGTTTAAATAACTTCTCAGAAAACATAGCTATAAGAATATAAGGCTTTTGTCTTTCTGCTCGTTGTTTGTTGAACTCTATTTAGTGGAACATTAAGTCTTTGACTATAATGTAAATTCAAAATGTTATCTCAAAAATTTAAAAACATATAAAAAGAATATGAGGCTTCTGATTTGTAATTGTCAAATGTAGTCAGAAATTTTAAATGCTATGGAATGATAGTTTTTCATTTACTTCTGAAGTGATCAATACAAAGTTCACTTTAAAGAGGGTGATCATTCTAACTAGGTAAGAAATGAGGAATGAGGTAAAGAATGTGTTAGGTTGAATGAAAAAAGTCAATGGTTTTTAACTGCTTTAAATAGAGTGATAGTGAACATAGGAACTGTTCAGCTTTGAAATACATTTTTTGATATAGTAATCTAATTATTTTATCATTTAAGATTCTTTTCCTGAAACAGTCAAAATATATAATACTAAACTTTTATTTTAGCAATAAGGATGTGTTCATGTTTTGGCTTCAGGCTTTAATTCAAAACAAAGCACTTTTTAACCAGGAAAAAAAAATGACCAAACAATAATTCAACATCCTATTGTACAACAAAATTAACTCTTCTAATTAGGGGATAGTGGTTGCAAATAAGCTAAGAAGAAAAGAAGAACAGGAAAGTTTTATAATAAATTGGAATTCCATATTAAAAAAAGATTTATTTATCCAGAAGAGCTACAGAGAGACAGAGAGATCTTGCATCTGTTGGTACACTCCCCAAATGGCTGCAATGGTCAGGGCTGGGTCAGGCCGAAGCCCAGAGCCAAGAACTTCCTCTGGGTGTCCCACATAGGTGTAGGGTCCCAAAGACCCGGGCCATCCTCTGCTGCCCTCTCAGGTACACTAGCAGGGATTTGGATTGGAAGTGGAGCAGCCAGGACCCATAAGTGGTACTCATGTGAGTTCCAGTGTGGCAGGCTGCCATAGAACTGGCTCCCAACATGACGAATTTCAGTACATTACTCTTTGTTAGGAGGTGGTCATTGGATCTTTCACTTCAAAATCTTATATTTTAATATAAGAGAGAGGACCACAATGTACACATGTTCACAAATATATGATTTTCCTCCATTAACCTTTGCCAGAGCTAGGAGAAACCACATTTGATATACATTTTGTCTATAATTGAGCCTTTAACACCAAACTCAGACTCCTAGCTAATGCCTCATTTGACAAGGCTTAAATTCCTGAGGAATTTTTTGCACAGCTTTACCAAACTGTGGAGCTAATATGACCATATACAAACCTGATTCTAATTACTGCTTACTTCATTTTTATGTGATTTCCCTTAGTATGATGCTGTTGTATCAAAATGGCAAAGAGGAAGGGTTTCTAAATCATACCTTTGTGGAAATGTTGACATAACTTGTTTTAACTCTCACAAGCATGGTCGTCAATAGAATCTTCCATAGCTCTTTGAATTGTTTGGTCTGCCAGGTATTTCTTCTAGTCCTTTTTCTTTCATATTTCCCTAATATAAAAAGTTTCTACTATTTCCTCTGATGTAATTTACTTTTAGTCTCCTCGGTATATTTCTCTAGGTAGTGCTTCTTTAATGAGTATTGTCCACTCATCAAGTTTCATTACTTTTTATTACCATCAGTAAGGCTGCCTTTTAATAACGTATTATCATAAAGTCATAAGGCTATGGATACTATTTCAAAATAGAACTTAAAAACTGTCTTTGGTGATAATAGGTAGCAGAACTAATAGAAATGGATCATTTCAAAGAGAGGATCTATTTAGATATAAAAATTATGGCACAGCTATAGGAATGCCTCTTTAATCTATCATATAATTCATAAACAAATGGTCATTTTTTTACTATTCCCAGTTGTAATGAGAAATTACAGAAAACCAATCATGCCTTTAAACTTTTTCATTTATGTTCTAGTCAATGATACTTACTCAGTACTGACCACATGCAAGGCACTGTGGTGGGCCCTGTCGGGGGTTAATTCAACTTCCTATTTCATTGCGGCAGATGACTACTTTACAGTTTATGCAGATTCTGCTAAGGACTCCTCTGAGAAACCACATATGATAACACTCCCTGGGAAATGCATTTATTAAAATTTTTATGCAACTCTCTCTTGGACATATTTTCTTTCCAGTAGAGAGAGAAAAATATGTTAATTATATCATGTATGTTTTTCATCTTTCTGATCTGAAAATCCATTCTTTCAGATATGGGTACCACTTTTAATACATGAATTAATTTTCACATTTCATCAGGACAGTGTATATTAGTTCATTTTCTAACCAACATTTTGTGTTAAAAATTTATTCAAACCTAACTTCTTAACATTGTCTAAGTCTTTTGTTTATCATTATGATGTAAGATCTAATATGTCCCCAAATATTCTAACTAATCTGCAAAATCTCTGCTATTCTATGAAAGCAAAAATAATTATAAGAAATAATTGTGAAGCTTACTTGCTTTTCCTTTAAGGTTTGAAGAATAGTGTAGTATTTTGGGTGGCGCATACCTCAATCAGAACAAAAATTGCTGTCACGCAATTGGAAACCATGTATTGGAAAGGTCTGGGGAGAAATTAGGAAGAGAGGATTACCTACAGCAGTGGCCATTGCTGTGGAGACGGTAGAACCAGGTCATGTGGAGATTGGGTTAGGGTTGCAAATACCTCTGGAACATCCAGGTGGAGATTTCACCCAAGACCTAGCCATAAAAGGTCTGAAGGCTAGGGGAGAGATCTGGGCTGTTTTTCCAGAAAGCCAAAGCAATCAATCCCAAGTCGATGAACTTGTTTGTACAAAGCAAAAACATTAGAGGTATATTTTTTTTATCATAATGAAGGCAAACCAACTTGCTAATTGAATGAATTTTCACTTTTCAGCTAGTTGCTTTGGCAGCTTGTAGACACAGCTTTGCAATCCCTGCTCATTAGGGTATTGGAAGTACAGCTCCCCACTCTCCTGGGAAGCAGTGTGATTTCATATACCATGGTAACCGAGGAATGAACATTTTCAATATGATATAATTAAACATTATGGAAAGAATGGATTAGGGTTCTTTGTGACATTTGGCTAAACATGCCAGCAAGCAAAAATACACAAATGAAGGTCACATTTGCAATTATTATAAAAGTATCTACATTTTAATTAGGTAGTTGATAAATGTCATTGAGTCTCAGCCACTGACCAACTGTCATTTTTTAAAAGAATAGGAAAAATGTCACCTAAAAAGTCGGAATTTTTTGCACTGTCATGAAGTTGAAAGTTGTAGCCCCAGTGAAATATGATCAGCATAAGTTGTTAAGTGGACATAGTGACAATCTCAAACAAAATTAAAAAAAAAATTGATAGCATGTGAGTTATCACTAATATAGGTTATCAAAAGTTGGTTTATAGCACTTTGCATTTATTCTGGAATCACATAAACCCACACAGCCTTGGAAGTCTCTTCTTCAAGAGTGCGATTGGTATAACATTTTTGGCTCACAGGTTTGTCTTAAATTCATTCTTAATTAATTTAAATTAAATATTCACTAACTTTTTTTCCTCCAATGACAAGCCAACTTTCTTAACTACAGTTTTGTACGTGTAATGCAGATAAAAGAAATTAATATGACCTCTTAGATATGTACATTTTTTGAACTTTTGATAGTATTTAATTAAAAGTTACTTTTCCATTTACTCTGAAAAAAATAATAAATAGAATTTACCTTCAGGCAGACATTTGGACCAGCAGTTAAGTTCCCAATTAGGACCCCTAAGTCTCAAATTGGACTACCAGGGTTTAATCTGTCTGGCTACTAATTCCAGCAGCTTCCTGCTAATGCAGGGACCAGGAGGCAGTGGTAATGGCCCTAGTTGGGCTTGTAACACTGACATGGATACATGGAATTAGACCCTGGCTCTCATTTTATGCCGCTTCCTAGCCCTACTTGTGGGCATTAGAAGAGTGAACCAGTGGGTGGTAGCTCCTTTCTCTGTTTCTTTGTATTTGAAATTTTAAAAAATTACATAATTTTGGTCTAATGTGAATTTCCTACTGAATTAGCTTATGAAAGTTAAATAAAAAAGAGTAAAAATATGTGGGAGTAATTCAAAAAGGTTGTGAAAAATGTGTACTCTTAATTTCATTTTTTTTTCATCTTTATGAACTTTTTAAGGTACTCCCACATATATTAATATTAGGGTCAGTCTCACTGATTGTTCTAACCAGAGATTCTTAAAGTGGTCATAAGTATATTCAAAAGGCAAATAAAAATCATGAAACAATCCATAAGTTTTACTAAATGAAAATATAAATCTACTTGATATAGTAAAACTAAAAGCAAAATGCTATTGTAAAAGCAATCATTAATGGTCAGAGTACATAAAATGACCCGAGGAATCAAGAAAACAAAAGCATAACCAAAAAAGGAAAAAAATCTATTCAAATTATGATTTAATGAGGACATATGTATATAAGAAAGTACAATATAGGACTAATAAACAAAATGAAAATCTGAGTAATAATGACCATTACTATCACATTTTAGCAACTGAAGAGATGACTGGCTTTAACAACTATGTAATAAAATAATACACAAATTATCCTATTGAAATATAAAAGAGTCATTCTATGGTGGTTATAGGAATATAAGTAAGTTGAACTTCCTAGAAAATGATTTTATAACAGCTATTTTCAAAATCAAAAATGTCACTACTATGATGACCTTTTGAGAAAACTATACTCATAAAGCCAAATATTTATGTGCCAGGATATTCCCACCACATTATTTATGACAGATAAATTAATCTAATTACATGGGCAGGGTTGAATAAATTGTAAAAAGACAACTGGTTTATTATGAAATCAGTGAAAGGCTGCTGCAGGACATTTGTAACAGAACTAAATGATCAGAGTATAATACTAAGTGAAATTAGATGACTGTGCTACAAAGTGATTGTAGTTTTCATCAAACAGAACAAAAAATCTGATTAGTACATCATTGTGTCTATAAATCAATTGGAGATATGTCAGTTTGTTTTGGTAAAGTGTGCTATTTCTGCATATCAAGACCAGAGATGATTTTGATTCTGCCATGAGCCTATAGTTGAAATCAGGATATTTAAAATCAAAGTTCAGGGAAATCTTACTGTACCTCTATTCCTTTTGGATCTCAACCCCAGAGCATATGCCTGTAGGGAAAGGATCAACACCTCACATCCTGAAGTCCAAACAGAAAGAATAAAAGGTAGAGAAGTTAAATACTCAGATTTGGAAAGCTTTCATATTCCTTTGAAATTTAATTCAAATGGAAGACTTTTGACTTGATACATTGTAGCACTGATGATCTGTAGGTAACATTTTCACAATTAAGAGTTGATTTTTGGTAGTTGGGGTTGGCTAGATGATGGGTAAGTGTCACAGATGAGGTCAACAAGTGGAGGTGGCACCGATGATGACAAGAACATACTGAATGAACCTGCAAAACTCTGGCTTGCCTGATGTCTTTGTTTCAAATAAACTAAGTGACTGGACCCAATGCACTGTCAGTTCCGTCAGGAACAACACAACCACAGCAAGGGAGTGCTTTGATATTAAGTTGCAATATTTCATCTGCTAAATGAGAGCTCCTGGGAATTAGGTAAAAATGTCATTGAGAAATTTGATGTATTTTCTTGGAGGGAATTGTTTCCATTCCCTTTCATATGTGGCTCACTAACCCCTAGTTCCTAGAGCCAAAGCTTGTAGGATTGCCTTTGAAGAAAGATGCCTCATAATGAGGTCATTTGAGGACTTCTTTGCTAACTTCCCTTGTAGGGATTTCTCAGCAACCTTTTTATGTGCTAAGTAGCAAAATAAAAATCAAAAGCACATTTCCAGTATGCTAATTTCCACTGTGAGAAATGACCAAAGTGAAATACAAATTCCATCTCTACTGCAAAGCAGTTTTTGATAGTTATTAGGTGTTTTTTCCTAGACACTTCCACACAAGTTAACTTGAATCCTAATTCCATTATGCACCTATTTCACCCTCCATTTTTTAAAAATTTTATTTATTTGAAAGACAGAGTTACAGAGGAAGGTAGAGACACAGAGAGAGAGAGAGGTCTTTCATCCGCTGGTACACTCCCCAAATGGTCACAATGGCAGGAACTGAGCCCATCAGAAGCCAGGATCCAGGAGCTTCTTCCGGGTCTCCCATGTGGGTTCAGGGACCCAAGGACTTGGGCCATCTTCTACTGCTTTCCCAGGCCATAGCAGAGAGCTGGGTCGGAAGTGGAGCAGCTGGGATTCAAACTGGCACCCATATGGGATGCTAGTGTTGGTAGGCCAGGGCTTTAACCCACTGCAACACGGTGCTAGCTCCTCAACCTCCATTTTAATATAGAGGCTTATGGCTCGAATATCACATTGAGACTGTGTAACTGGAAAATCAGCAAGAAACACCAAAAGATGGTAAGCATGAGGTTTTCTATAATGGCAAAATATGAAGAAATTTATTTGCTTAAAGCAGCGAACCAAGCAGGAAGCAATTCACTTACCCAGGGGGGAATATACAACTTCCTTGGTTCCTATCAGTGTATTTTTAGAGATACACATTTTTCCAGGAGAATACTCATGGGGTTTGAGGATTCCACTGAACCTGAGAAAAACTTTGATATTTTTTAAAAAATTTTTATTACATAGAAACCTTGTATTTGAGGTATACAAATTTCAGGCATTTCATAAATACAAATTTAGGAACATGGTGATAGGCACAGTCTTTGCCCATGCCCATGCCAATGTCTTGCAGGGTTTCCCCAGTGTTATCTAGTAATTTGATGGTATCAGGTTGTAAATTTAGGTTTTTGATCCATTTTGAGAAAGCTATGGATATTTGTGTTAATTTTACATCCTGCCACTTTACCAAGCTCTTTTATGAGTTCCAATATATCTTAGTGGAGCCTTTTGAATCTCCTATATATAGAATCATGTCATCTTCAAATAGGGATAGTTTGACTTCCTCCCCAATTTGTATCCCTTTTTCTTTTTCTTTTGCTCTAAAACTTCTAGGACTATACTGAATAGCAATGGTTCTATATCTCAGTGGGAATGCTTGCCTGGTTCTGTATCTTAGTGGCAGTGCTTCCAACTTTTCCCCATTCAATACGATGCTGGCCATGGGTTTGTCATAAATTTCTGTGATAGTTTTGAGGAATGTTCCTTCTATACACAATTTGCTTAAGCTTTTGATCCTGAAAGGATGTTACATTTTATCAAATGCTTTCTTTGTATCTATTGAAATAATTATATGGTTTTGTTCCTCAGTTTGTTAGTATGATGTGTCATATTGGTTTGTGAATGTTGAATCGTCCCTGCATACCAGGGGTAAATCCCACTTGGTCCAGGTGAATGAGCTTTCTAATGTGTTGTTGGATTTGATTGGCTAGTATTTTGTTGAGGATTTTTGCATCTGGGAGTGGCTAGTGTTTTATTCCCTTTCTATTATATGGCTTTGAAAATAACACTATCTTCTCTGTAAAGCCACTATGACAATATAGGCACATTTTTATCTGAGTGTTGGAATTTGTCTACATTCTGTGATTCTCAGGTGATTTCCCTGGACTTTATTATTCTTTGTTTCTAAGAACAGTTCAAAGACAAAGTTTGTGTATTTTGTTGCTTTTGTATTTCTGCAGTTACCTTTTGGCAGGTGATACATAAAACATAACCAATTTATTTGTGTTGAATAAATGTTAAATCCCATTCTGCATTATGTGTGTTTATGCTGAAACACATAATTGTTTTTAGCTATCTGGATTTCCATAAATGTAATTAACCATCTTCAATTACATTACTAAATACACAATTGATTGAGTGCAGTCAAATTATATGTATTCTAGGGTTTATACCTCACCATAAAAAACGTGAACAAAATGAAACACACATGTTTATTATTCATATCACTGATATAATGAAAGGATAATTTGCCCATGGAATAGTTTCCAAAACTAGGGTGAAGGTATTTTGTTTAATGATTTTAATTTGAAGCATTTATTGCTAAATAATGTCACCTGTGATTCATGAGTGTCAACTACATAACTGATCTATTTTAGGCACATGCAGAAAAGAAAGTTATAAGATGATATAATCATTACAGGCTTAAAAGTTCACTGAAACCTTTAATTATCTAAAGAATGAATTCTTTAGTCACTAAATTGTTTTGGTTATATATCAAACCTTACTTCTGTCCTTACTGATATCTTCAGTAATATCTGTATTCATCCTGTGAAGGAAATGCCAATTTAAAGCAATTATACACTATGCTTTTAGTAATTGAAAGAGCTATTATCTGTGTTGTAGACATTTTTGAACTTCAAATAAATGTAAAAAAACACAAACTAGGAAAACTTGAAGACTTCCTTTTTTCTCAATAAGTACATGTAATCCCAAGTTTAACATGGATCATATATGTGATATGTATGTTCCCACAAATAAGAATTTACTATTTAGAAAGGAAAATAAAGTTCACCATATTTTAATCTTTATGAATTTAAATATAAACAGTATATCTCATAAGGGGTATTAGACATAATTCAGAAATGTTTTTTAACCCATAAATTTGTCTACTTTTCAATCATATGCACAACTTTTAATTTCTCCACTTAATATCTTAGCATTATTACAGTTTAGATGCCTGATTTTTGGTTCTGGAGAATTTCATCCACTACATATATTTTCTTGCTCTCACAACTAAAACACTGTAAAGTTTATACATAATATATTCTTGAAGAAAGTGCTGGTTTAAGACATAACATATATCTGATTAACACTGTTTTGAGCTCCGCTCTGCCACAGTTGCAGATAACCATATTGCAAAGATGCGTGTTTTATAAATTATTAACCATTTGTCAGTGTGCTTCACACACCTGGCTTCACTGAGGTGGTACATCCCTCCTTACGAGCTTCATAAAACACCAGCAGGCTAAAGTTGCACAGTTATCATTAATTCTCTTCAAAGAGAGGACAGCCTTAGCAATTACCCTGAAAAGGTCAGATATCAAATTTCTTTATGCTGACTTTGATGCCAAATTTAGTCATACTGCGGGCTTGGGTATTGGATGACTTTTGCTTTTGCTGTACTTTGTCATCAATATTTCCTGCTACTCTTGGTCACTTGGCTCATGAGACAGTGATGAAGCATTGATATTCCTGATAGCATCACGTTACTGTTAGCTTATTTATACTTATTTAAGAGCTTAAATAAATATTTTAAATCAAACCAGAATGAATTTATATGAGACAACTGTCATTTTGTAAGCTTTTGTTAGTACTTACCCTTTGGTAGCTACAAAAATTAGCAGCATTATATGGGAATTTGATAGAAAAGATACAAATACAGGATTCTGTAGTGATATTCTAGTTTTGTCATCAGTATTTCAAAAGCTTTACAGTTCCTTGTAAACATGTTTTTCACACTTAGGGACAGAAATAGAATGCTAAAGTATAACTGGTATGAAAAAATTTAGAAATATTTAAAATACAGTAAGGTATTAAATATTTTAAACTATATCTCCTATCATGTCGAAATTTTATTTGGTTTTATTCATAAACATTGTCATAAGGAATTCTAATTCTATATATTCTATTATTTAATTAATATCATTTATATTCGGTAACAATATTATTATCTAAAAAATGACCTTTTCAGTAATGACAAGGGATGTTATTAGTTCCATGACAGCAAGTGGTGACAATGTCATTCTGACTTGGTAGAAGACAATTTTATTAAATAATATAAGTTCTATTGTCCCTGTGTCATCTGATTAGGAAATATTTAATGAAAGCATTAATATTTACTCCTACCGAACCTCCATCTGGAATTTCATGGTGTGAGAGCACCAGGTTAATTGAGTTTTATCACAAAATCTCTGGGCCACTTTAAGAATAAGTGTAACCCACATTCCCTAAGGTCTGATCTATAAAAAGTAAGAAAATGGAGAAAGATGATTAATGTTTAACTAGATTCCGCTGACATCTTCAGCACAGATATTTATTACATGATTGAGTGACTGATTAGGGTTTTTCTGTGAAAAGAAATTATGAGTCACTCTTCTTTCCAAATGCTATTCAGAAATACAGGTGGTCTTCCCTTAGGCAATCACTGAGATATATGGGTGTTGAGTTTTCTACAGATCTGTAGAATCTGTTGGTGGTCAAATTTTGTTTTTCTTAAAAATCCGCATGTGAGAATATACCTATTTGGAAAGTAAAAGCATAACAATTTCCTGTCCATTATCCATCTCTTAATTCTTCAGAGTAAAGTATGTATTTATACATCTTATTTTGGCATTTATATTTGGATTGTGTGATCCAGTATCAAAACTGGAAGTGATAAGACCAGTATTTAATTATGCCCACCAGATAAGTGTATAACTAAGATATAAATAATATAAATGTATATCATTTATAAATTCTTACTATCATCCAGGCACAGTTCCAATGGCTTTATGTGTATTAGCTTATTTAATGTCTACACCAATCCACGAGAGAGGGCCTGTTGTTACTCCCTTTCTAAAGGAAGAGAAGCTGAGTTTTTGTGAGGTAGAGTCCAGATATAAATTCATGCCATTTGCCTTTGGAATCCATGCTGCAGGATTACTGACAAAGCTATGCTCACTCAAAACTCTCAGTGAGTAAAATCAGTGGCTGTGGTTTAGGGAAAATATATATGTACCAAAGCTGAGAGTAGGGAACTTTCTTCCCAGAACTTGAGCCATATCAGTGCTGTAAAACAATAGATTTTTCTCAAATTTTTTTCCAATTTTTTAAAATATATTTAAGGTATACAAGTTTCATGTATTTGATATATACAAATTTAGGAACATAGTGTTACTTCCTCCCTACACTCCCTCCCACCCACACTCACACCCTTCCTCCTCCTCTCTTTCCTATTCCCTTTCATCTTTTTTTTTTTTTTTTTAACAAAGATCAATTTCCAGTTAACTTTATACTCATAAGGCTAAGTAAAGAGTTTAACAAGTTGGCCGGCACAGTGGCTCAATAAGCTAATCCTCCGCCTGCGGCACCGGCACACTGGGTTCTAGCCCCGGTCGGGGCACCGGATTCTGTCCCAGTTGCCTCTCTTCCAGGCCAGCTCTCTGCTATGGCCCGGGAGTGCAGTGGAGGATGGCCCAAGTTCTTGGGCCCTGCACCCACATGGGAGACCAGGAGAAGCACCTGGCTCCTGGCTTTGGATCAGCATGGTGCGCCGGCCCCAGCAGCCATTGTGGGGTGAACCAATGGCAAAGGGAGACCTTCCTCTCTGTCTCTCTCTCTCTCTCTCACTGTCCACTCTGCCTGTCAAAAGAAAAAAGAAAAAAAAGAGTTTAACAAGTAGTATGAAAGAAAAAACACTGTTCATTAATAGTTGAATCAAGTACTGTTAAAAATTATGGAATCTCAGTTGGGTCTTTCTTTTTTTTTTTTCATCTCAAAATGTCAATTTCACTCCTATAGATTATCTTTTAGGTACTCTATTAGTTACCATAGATCAGTGAAAACAGGGTATTTGTCTTTTTGGGATATAATTTGTTTTGAAGATTCCTCTCAAATTTATATGCCAGTTTGCATCATTGAATGTGTAGTAGTTCTCAACTGTATATACTTTTAGGCTTACTTTTCTGAATGTTCCTCTACTAATACACTACCAACTGGTAACACTCTGTTAATACTCCCAGGTTATAGAGTGCACGAAGGCAAAGGCCATTGTGATTTACTCAGAACAAAATCCTGAATTCCTGACACACTATAAGAATCAATGAAGAGTTATTGAAAAGAAATTCATAAATTCTGAATGAGAAAGAAGTGAATTAGGGAGAAAATGATGTTTAAAGTTGATGAAAGAAAACAAAGAATTACGAGCAGAAGGCATACTGTCCAAAACCTATGATTTCTTTCACTGGCTTCTTTGAAATCCTTGACCCAGAATTTAGACCTACCCCACTCTCCTGTTTTTAAAGTGACACCATTTGGAGTGATGAATCAGAGTTTCTGAATTCTGAATAAAATTTATGAAAGGATCTAAACCAAAGGATGCCTTTGAGTGACAGAGGTCAGGAATTTTAGGAGTTGAAGCAGAACTACAAAAGGAAAATAAGGGTTTTTCTCTCTTAAAGTAGGAGTTAGAAAGAGCATAGGAAATATCAGCATATCAAAGACTTAGGGGTGGGTTCAGGTAAGTGAGAGTGAATTAAGTATGGAATTCATCCTGGGTAGGGAAGCTGGTATTCATTAGTAAGGTCATTTAGGGGAAAATTTTAATGGAGTAAAGATATTTCCTAGTGTACACTAACATTTAAAGGTTTAAGAGACAAAGAAGAACTAAGAAAAAAGATAAAAGAGTGGTGAGTGAAATAGGAATAAAGACAAGAGACTGCATACTGGAAAAAATGTTTAAAGATAGAAAAAGTGATTGTGTAAGACACCGTGGATGTATTACTAGCAAAAGAGAAACTGCTCCTTAGATTTAACCATGGCATGGATGATTGACTTTATGTGAGACTTCTGTGGAGTGGTAGAAGCAAGACTGTTGGGACAGATTTAAAGCAGAATGGCAAGAAAGGAATTGTTCATGTTGACAATAGATACTGCTGCTGAAAGTCTTGGTGCATGGTATGAAATATGTGGAAATAATGACAAGGCCAAGATTCCTTTTAAAAGGAATTCAAGTTTTGTGTAATTATGGAAGCGTTCTAAAATATCAACATTGACAGAGAGATGAAAAGAATTTTCTAGACAGCTGTTTTTGAGCAGCCAAGAACAGATAGAATGGCATTTGCACAAAAATGGAGAGATTGCCTATATTAAATGTATTTACTGGGGCCAGTGTAGTGGCATAATAGTAAAGCTGCTGCCCGCAATGCCTGCATTCCAGATGTATTCTGGTTCTAGTCCCAGCTGCACCATTTCTGATCCAGCACCCTGTTAATGGCCTGGGAAAGCAGCAGAGGATGTCTCAAGTCTTTGGGCTCCTGATACCAAAAAAGCCTCTGGCTTAAGACCAGCCCAGTTCCAGCAGTGCAGCCATTTGGGGAATGAACCAGCAGATGGAAGAGTGCATATTCTCTCTTTCTCTGTAAACTCTTCAAGTAAATCTTTTAAAAAATTATTTATTTACTTAGTTATTTCAGAGGGAGAGAGAGAAAAAGAAAGGATGTTCCCAATAACCGAGGTTGGACATTGCACCAGGCTGAAGCTGGGAGTGAGGAAGACATTCAGATTGCTCATGTAGGTGACAAGGACTCAAATACTAAACCATCAGTGTTATCTCCCTTGGTCTACCTTAGGAAGAGGCTGGAATCGGGAGCCAGCATGAGGAATTACACCCAGGTACTCCAATGTGAGACACAAGAGTCTTCACCAGTCTCAACTGCTAGACTAAAGGCCCATCCAGAGAAGTTGGCCTTTAATATGTACAGACAATTCATTCATATGATTTGACTCATGTAGGCGATAGTAAGGCAGGGGACATGGGAATATATATCAATGGTGGGAACATATGATCACTTTCTTTTTCTCAAGAAACAAGGAAACACCATCAACAGCCAAGTCAAGAAGGTGTAGACTTGAAGATATAGAGATAAGATATATATTGTTCATTTTGCAGGGTACAAGAGTGAATAGGTTATAGGAACACAATAGTATTTTTCTGGAAGCTTACAGAGCCCACTTGAGATTGTCATGAACTGAGGTGACATGAGCGTGATTCTGTGTTCTCCAGCTACAGAGGATGTCGATAGTGGGATTTAGCTAGAAAGTAGGGGAGGGGGTAGACTACAAAATCAGCTGGATATTAAGGGTAGTGTGTTGAAGGTGCACTAAAGAAAAGTTACAGACCATGAACTCTCACCTGGAGAGGGAAACAATGGAGGAAATGAGAGGAAGACACAGAAGAGTGAAAGGGTATTTAGATCATTAGGGTATGGGTAATGAAAGAGTTGAGACCTTAGGTGGGAAGCGATGGAATGAGAAAATGGACAGAAATGTAAATGCTATTTAAATTCAGTGTGGGAAGGACACGCAGTTAATTTTCACCCTCAACCAAAGCGCATGAAACACAACCACTTGCTCATGTATTTTTTGCTAATCTGTCTCTTTTTCGGAGCCAAAGCCGCCCAGAATTGGGACTGAGGAGTGAGAAACTGAAGATGTCAAAGAAAGGGGTTGGGCTGCCATGAGGTCATCAAGAATGAGAGGTTTAAGATACTCCTGATAGAAGAAAAGATGTAGCTGAATGGATAGTTATAGGTGGACCATGAGACAGATGGAAGTCACAGTCCAAGGCCTGTGGCTGTACAGCAAATGGAGCGGATATGGCAGGGTGGGGGTTCCAGACACTGGGCAGAGCTTGGAAAGTCCACATTTTGGCTCTGCCTCCACTTCACATCTTCTCCAAGAACCAGCCATTGGAACAGGCAGGCAGCTTCAAGACTGCCGGGTGCCCTGTCTCTGCAGCGCCAGCCTCCGTGCCCTTGATCTCTGCACTGATCTTCCATGCTGCTGACTGACCCATGAGCTGTAAAGACTCTCTTCCCTTTCTCTCAGTGACGTTCCCCCTTGTCTGCTTTCCCTCTTTCTTTCTAGGTTCCACTATTTGCTTTTTCTCTTAAATGCTGATAATCCTCAATACTCTATTTTCAAGCCTCCATTTTTTATTTTACATACTGCCATGAAAACATGTCTATTATCCTAGCTCCTTCTGTCTGTCTCAATCTATCCATTTATCACACAATCATCCCTCTCAAGAGCCTGCCTCTCCTTTTTGTTTGCAGAATCTTACAACCTGTCTGCATACCCTGGGGGCATCTCAGACTCTATCCCTATTCAAAGCTACATTCATAAGCTTTCCATGTGCCGTTTCTCACTTTCCTTCCTCTGCTTCCAATTTAATCCATTAATAATTTCATTGAAGTTTCAAAATGTTCTTGGAAAAATGGAACTAAAAGGTACCGTGAATTTTCCATGAACTTTGTGAAGCACCCTCGTACTATCACCTGTTTCTGAATAATCTTCACCTGTATTTGGCTCTTGAATAGTCTTTCTTCCTTTTGTGTTGTTCAATATTGCAGTGCAGTCAGGGTGACTTTTTAAGATTTATTTATTTATTAAAAAGGCAAATTTACAGAGAGAGAGAGAGAGAGAGAGAGAGAGAGAGAGAATATTTTCCATCTGCTGATTCACTCCCAGATGGCTGAAACAGCCAGGGCTGGGCCAGGGCTGGACTAGGCCAAAGCTAGGGACTTCAGCTGGTTCTCCGCGTGGGTACAGGGGGCCAAGCACGTGGGCCATCTTTTGCTGCTTTTCCCAGGCCTTTGCCTTTAGTGGTGGTCTGGATAAGAGATAGAGCAGCTAGGACAGGAACCACAGCCCAGATGGGATGCAGGTCTTGCTGGTGGATTTACTTGACAGGCCTTTACACAATGCTGGCTTTAGCCAGAGTGATCATGCTAAAATGGTGATGGCTTTCCTGTTGGGGACAGACTAGTTGAGCATTTCATTGTTGGTCCAGTCTTACTTGTCCACTCACCCTTTCCCTCACACACTGGACTCCTGACTATTATAATCCATTAAGCATGATATCAATTCTTTCCAGGTTTTCATATATTCTCTGTCCTTTGTCTAGAATATCTTTCCTTCCCTATTCAGGGCTTCCCTGCGATAATTACTAATGGGCTTTCAGGATCCATTTCAGATAGAAGTTTCCCTGGAAGGCATTTTCTGATGGCCCAAAACTAAATGAGCGGATTCACTATCTTGTCAGGGATTCTATGGGTCCCTGAATTTACTATTCTGTTACATTGGATTGGATTAAACTTGCATGCATATTTGTCTTTTATATCCACTAGCTTATAATGCCCTGGAGGCTGGAGAAATATCTTATGAACCTCTGTGTCCCTAGCATTTGGCACCAGCAAAATTGTCAGTATGTGCTTGTTGACTGCACAAATGAATAAAAAAAATGTCAGATTTCTAGAAACAGTTTTGAGTTCACATTAATTGATGAAAAGGGAGTATGAACTACAACAGATGAAAGTGATTACATAATAAATGAAGCGTTGGCTTGGAGCACAAGGCCAAATTAACATTTGGCTCATCTATGGAGTGACAGTTCTGTACCACTGGACAAGTATCTGTTTTGAGATATATGTATATATGATTTATATATATATGTTATTTACATATATATGATTTACATATACCTATATATGTATATGATTTACTCCCATGATGATTATTCTGGACTTTAAAAAAACTCATTATACTCCTTCTAGTTTTACAGTAATTGGTTTTATCTAGCTTTAAGGACTCTAAAAGCACATTCCCATCCTGCATTTTAATTTTTAATACTAATGTGGGATAATCCTTTTTCCCTTTTTATATATGAGCAGGACAGGTGGCTAAAATACAAAGTGACAAGGAGCACTGAGAAATGAATAGGCTCAGAAACTCCTGCTCCAAACCACCTTAAAGGAAAACTCATTCTTTTTTCATTACTTTACACCTCTAGGTAGCAAAACTTGCATGTAATTCTGGATTGTAAAAGAGATTTTATATCTCCCCATAATCTGTTCTCACATCGTTTTCCCAGGAGAAGACAGCTATTTTCAGTTAAAATTGATCCACCTTTACCAGACTTGTGGTTGAACAGCAGAGACTAAAGGATGTGAATCTCTTCACAACTCCTGATGGGCTTGGACTACACATATCATGCTCATTTTAAGTGTGGAAAACATCTAAAAATACACTTTTGAGTTTCAGAGAATTCATATTTACAACTTCACAGAACAGAAAATGTTAATTTGATGCTTATCGCCTAAAGTGTTATTTTCAAATCTCAGAATTGCTTCTTGAATTCCAGAATATATTTATGAGGCAATATAATGGTTCTAAATAATTTCAATTGTGATAAATATTTCTATGATAATGTTTACCAACCACTAAGTTTAAACTTCATACATTTTGAACAAAAATGCCTTCCTTTTTTTCTTTTAATTTGTAGTTTTCTATGTGACTTGTAGAATCAATTCAAAGAACATAATGATGATTTTCTTAAAAGTATTACCAAGGTTTGTCAATTGTCGAGTTCAATTGATATTTGCCAAAAACATTCCATTCTTAATTGTTCTAGAGAATTCATCATATTTGTATTTTTAACAATTTGATCAGTGTGCTGAACTTATTCTCTACTTTGGACGTAAAGAAGAGTTAGTAGAGAGGCTGGCGCTGTGGCTCACTTGGTTAATCCTCCGCCTGCGGCACCTGCATCCCTTATGGGCGCCAGTTTCTAGTCCTGGTAGCTGCTCTTCCAGTCCAGCCCTCTGCCATGGCCCGAGAGGGCAGTGGAGGATGGCCCGGGTGCTTGGGCCCCTGCACCCACATGGGAGACCAGGAGGAAGCACCTTACGCCTGGCTTCGGATTGATGTAGCTCCGGTCAGAGCCACCATTTGCGGGTGAACCAATGGAAGGGAGACCTTTCTCTCTGTCTCACTCTCTCACTGTCTGACTCTATCTGTCAAATAAAAAATAAATTAATTAAAAAAAAGAAGAATTAGTAGAATCTATTCCATTCCCTGTTTGATCTTATCTAGCCAATCACCTTGAAAATGAAAATAAAATGTGAACATTTCTCAATAACCAAAAGAAGTAGGAATTGTATGACTATTCCCACTTAAAAATATTAAGCTATATAAATTATGTAACACCTACAAAATAAGTTATAACTAAGATTTTTATGTTTTTTAACAAATTTGCTTTTCAAGAATATGAAAAATATTACACATCCTCATGAACATATTAGTGGCACATTAGATGCATATCTTCTGCATGATAAAGTTGAAGTGATGGGTATGAATCTAAAATTCTAGACTGTGAGCATGTTGTCTTTTGCCCCTCTTCTGAAATAATAGATGCCACTGTTCTAATATATATGAAAGAATATTGAAATATTAATAAAAAATTTAAAAATGCCCCAATATTTTTTTACAAAAACAGTATAAGCCTAAGTCTTTTGGTTTCCTTTCACTGCCTTTCCCTTTCGCTGCCCTGCTTTCTCTTTCTTTTTCTTTCATATATATATATATATTTGTTATTTATTTCTTACAGTAGACCAGCAGTATAATCAACGGAATTTTCAGAAAACACTAAAAACCTAAAAGTATTACCATACTTTCCCCTGTCTCACTGCATTTTGAATTTGACTATAGCACCAGAGAAGTTTCCATTAATTTCTTCAGAAAAAACTTTTCATAGAAACAACATAAAGCAGTGTCCTAAATAATTCACTTTTTATTATTTTTTTCTTTTACAGATTATTCCAAAGCTCTTCCTGGTCTTCCCACTTCATACGCTGCATTGCTAAGAATTAAAAAGAGTTCTTCCTCATCTCTCTTGGGTTCGAGGGCCAGATCCCGATACAGCAGCACTTCATTAGGAACACTGAGTGTTTCCTCACCCAGCTGGCGAGGGGTGGCTCAACATTATTATTCTCCAATCAATCTTTATCATTCCTCAGATGCCTTCAAACAGGATGGTAAGTGTCAAAGAAAAATTGCTCCAGATGAAGTTAAACAAAGAACAGTTTATTCAAGACTGTTGCAGTGGGGAGAGACATGGAACTCAGCTTCTGTGTAACAGAGGGCCACAGAATTTTTAAGGGGTGATATGGAAAATTTGAGGATGTTGGAGGAAAAAATGCACAGTATGATTAGGCCATCCATGTTTATTAATAGTGCATATTGAAGTTTGGCGTCTAGCCCACAGAAACCCTATGTTTGCTGAAAACTTATTTTCAGTTGGAGAGCTCCCAGGTCCCTCAGATAGGTATCCCTAGGTTGATGAAATGGAAAAAGTTTGGGATGTGATTTACATCTCAGGGGGGCACAGAATTAATTTACAATTGTAAGTTTCTAAGTGCTGTAAATTAAATGCTGTAAGAAATGAAGACTATAGTCAGGGTGATCTACTATCTAGAGCTTATCCAGGTGAAGGGAATATTAAGACTCTGGTCATAAGTTTGTTTTCTATTTAATTATACTCAATACCACTCCTGGCATAGAATTAAGATTAAATGTATTCAGATACTGAAAGTAAAAATATAAATTTTCTTGAAGGGCAACTTGACAATGAATACTAATAGCCTTCAAACAATCATATCCTTCAATCTAGTGGCTTTATTTTTAGGCATGTGTTCTGTAAAATAAATAAAGAGAGCGCGCACACACACACATATATATGCCATTATTTATTACTGGAAAATAAATAATCTAAAAGTCCAACACTAAAATTTACTTAAATTAAGAACACCTGTGCATCCATTAGTGTAAGGTTTGAACACTAATGTTCTCTGTCATTTTGGGATATACCAGAAATACAAGGTAAAGTGAGTTGCAGAAACCCAAAGCACCTGATTACTTGCCAGGTTCTACAGTAATGTCTTTTTCTGTAGCTTATCTAACTGCAACTCCTCAACAAGTATATGAAGTGGATATTGTCACTGCCTTTTACAGATATTTCAATTTAGGGGCAGATAAGCATCTTTTGCAAGGTCATACTTGGAATTAGTCTGTGCAATTTTCATTTGCCTATCTACTTATTTTGAAAGCAGTACACTCTGGGCTACATTTCAGTTATGATTGTTGAATGACTAACCATTCAACATGACATTTTGCAAGGACCAAACTACTTGGAAAGATTCTAGAAATGTCAAATTAGGTTGTGGTACCAGGCACAGAGAAACTCATTCTTCATGATTATTCCAGTTGTTACATGAAGCCGCATCTCATATTGATGGCATTTAAACTTTAAGAAAAGTGGTTGTGCCATAACAATGTCTGATCTTTAAAAATACTCGTACTTAGTAGTTTACAAATTCCCTTTGCATTAAATAGAATGTCACACTCAGTCCAACAGATACATTGTAATTTGTGCTCTTTAGGCATTACATGCAGGCATTCCTGGGACACAATCCTAGTAGAAGGTACCTAGTGTTCAGAACTATGAACTATTCTTACAGTTGGAATAATTTGCTAACAACTAGTCTTCTACTCTTTCATTCTCTTATAGTTCACAATGAAAAAGAATACATAGATAGAAAATATGAATTAAAACACATAACTATGAAGAATACAGTAAATATTGGGACACAAGAGGAAGCCAGACATGAGACTAATTTAAAGCTTCTTTGTAGTTGCCTAATATACCTGTTTGGGACTGTTCCATGTTGAGTAATTCACAGTTAAAGAAAAAGTCTAGTCAGTTACATACTTCACAGTGTTTCCAACAATAACCTTGAGTAGTTAATTATTAGAAATACAACTATTCCAGAGAGTAACATCAGATAAATTTGGAAGAGTCTTGATTAAGAGTTTATTATTTGGGCCAGCACCGCGGCTCACTAGGCTAATCCTCCGCCTTGCGGCGCCAGTATCCTGGGTTCTAGTCCCGGTCGGGATGCCGGATTCTGTCCCGGTTGCCCCTCTTGCAGGCCAGCTCTCTGTTGTGGCCAGGGAGTGCAGTGGAGGATGGCCCAAGTGCTTGGGCCCTGCACCCCAGGGGAGACCAGGATAAGTACCTGGCTCCTGCCATCGGATCAGCGTGGTGCCCTGGCTGCAGCACACTGGCCATGGCGGCCATTGGAGGGTGAACCAACGGCAAAGGAAGACCTTTCTCTCTGTCTCTCTCTCTTTGTCCACTCTGCCTGTCAAAATATAAAAGAAAAAAAAAAAAACAAAAAAAAGTTTAAAGAAGAGTTTTTTATTTGGTAGAATGACCTGACATTAGCTCTGGAACATAAATAATAATGAGTTTATTCTATTTCAGTAAGGGCAGATGAAACCCAAACAGCAACAGCAAAATGAGAAGTAGTTCTCTCAAACTGTGCTGCTCAATCTTTATATGTAAATCACTTGGGAGTCTTGTTAAAATATAGATCCCCATACGAACATGAGGTGTTATAAGGTCAGATAATCTTACACACAAAAAAAGCTTCCAATGACACTGATGCTGTCAGACTGCGGATTAAACTTCGAGTAACAGGGCTCTAGGCTGTGAATAATTTTAATATAATTCAAATCCTCTGCTGATCTAGTTTAATCCATAGTTTAGAGCATCAGGAAGAAAGGATCATCTGAGTATTTTCCAAGTAATCTTCTATAACTATTGTTTTCTCATCCGAGTGCTTGATGGATCTTGGCTAGATGTAACTTCAAGTTCATTCTCCCTGACAAGAGCCTGACATATGGCTTTTGTCAGGTAATTCCCTTTAGCCTTAATACAGAGTAAAGCTGAGGGTGACATGCTCTTGTGAAAAATGAGAAAACTAACTGAGCCCGAATAGAAAGTCATCCCATTCCTACCTAAGCCAAGAAGAACCCCAAATGGAGCTGAGATTTTTCTGAGATGTAAAAACATGGTTTGCAGGACAATTTAGGAAGCAATTCCACTTCTGGATATACTACCTAGAAAACTCTTCCACACATTTATAAGGAAATAGAAAGTGTGTTTACTGCAGTATGTGTAATGGTATAAATTGGAAACAACTCAGATGTCCAGCTGGTGGGGAATGGATACATAAATTATAACTTACTTATTCAATGGAAATTAAAACTGCTAAAGTGACTGGACTAAATGTAAAATGTACCTCAAATGACTGGACTAAATGTAAAATGTACCTCAAAATATCATGGTACGTGAACAAGGAAAATTAACACTTTATAAATAATGTGATATCATTCGTGTAAAATAATATATTCTGTTTATGGATACATGTATGTAATAGCATTTTAAGACATGAATTTAAAATCGTAAGTTGACTATAGTGTTTATCTCTGAAGACAAAGGATAGAAATAGGAAATGATACTAGGAGAGGGAAGATAAATGGCTTTAATTAGTGATATTTTACTTCTTAAAAAAAACTTAAGCAAATATGATGACATCAGAGGTAAATAGACTAAAATGACTCACAGTGATCCCTGTTGCCCAGCAGTTAAGGTGTAATCCCTTCTTAGTGGGCAAAATCTATTAAATTGCCTCTGGAGAATAGATCATGGCAAAAGTAAAAGGTTAAGACACCAGACTTAGGGATACAATGGCCTCTGACCTCTGCCTCAGTTGCCTTCTCTTGCCCGCTGGCTGGATCATGCTGGTGCAAGTCAGTTTGCACTGAGGGCCTCCCTATTGAGAGGCACGGGGGAAATGGTCCTTGCCCAACTTCCCATGAGTAACTGAGGCATGCAGTTTAACCACCCTCAAGTGCTGGATCTTACTGATGATCCTGTGAGTTCACATGTAGATCCTAAGGTCTAGAACCTTGGGCCCAGACTGTTCTCCCATCTTGTGAAAAATAACAGTGAGTGTCTGGTGCCCTGATCACCAGAGATGTGAGATACTAAACGCACAGCTTGTTCAATCTGTGAGTAGCCTCTCAACTTTGCTTACCATACTCATGTATTTTCTAAGGAAGATTCATCTTTAGAGTTTCATACGTTTCATCCGTTTTAGTTTTCTATGCAATCTTATGATCATCTCAGTAGGTTGGTATTCTGTTCTAAGCAGCAAGTCCCTATCATCACACAAGATTTATTTATCTGAATCTTGATTATGTATCCTTTTTGTTTTCTTTTCTGTACAAGGCCACTTGTTCTATGTGTTTTTTAACAGAGGCTGTTAAGAAAACTTGAAACAAAAAGGCAAATGCTATTAAGTAGAAGAGAATTCTCACTAGTTTTAGTTTAAATTTATTATACTTTTTTCATTTTATTATACCTTAGAAAATAAGCATTTAAAATATAAGAAAAATGGCCAGTGCTGCTGCTCACTAGGCTAATCCTCCACCTGTGGCGCCGGCACACCAGGTTCTAGTCCTGGTAGGGGCACCGGATTCTGTCCCGGTCGCTCCTCTTCCTATCCAACTCTCTGCTGTGGCCTGGGAGGGCAGTGGAGGATGGCCCAAGTCCTTGGGCCCTGCACCCGCATGGGAGACCAGGAGGAAACACCTGGTCCTGGATTCAGATCAGCGCGGTGTGCAGGCTGCAGTGGCCATTGTGGGGTGAACCAATGGAAAAGGAAGACCTTTCTCTCTGTCTGTCTCTCTCTCACTGTCCAGTCTGCCTGTCAAAAATTTTAAAAAAATAAAATAAAAGAAAAATGTTATGAAAATCTGTCAATCTCCTGAATATGTTGTTCAAATCATGTCCACAACCTCTTTCCTGACAAGATACTAAACTAATCCACATTCTTAATTATTTCCGAATCTGAAATTCTATATTCTATAAGTATAGGTATTAATCCTATACTTTATGTAAACGATGCTGTGTATATTAGTTATAACCCACCTTAATCTTCAGTACCTTCCTGAGACTCATCTTTCTTGCAGTTCTAAGTTCATTTCCTGAAAAGCATACATAGCATTGTATGACTGTAGCAGCATTTACCAGCTCTCTTTGATAGCTATATATTTTAGTTCTAATTTCCTGCTGTTACAGTGTCATAGGAATGTTCTTTTGCATACCTCGCTGGCAGTTGTGCTATGTGTGTTTTAGAAGTGTAATTTTTGTAATAAAGGATATATACAAGTGTGATTTTTTCAGATATTGTCAAATAGCTTTCTGAAGTGATTGACACTTCTAGCAACAATGTGTAAATGCTCATATTTCTCCATGTTGTCATCAACATGTAATTTTTTTGTCAATCTCTTAAGT
Organism: Oryctolagus cuniculus; assembly: GCF_964237555.1. NCBI lineage: Eukaryota > Metazoa > Chordata > Mammalia > Lagomorpha > Leporidae > Oryctolagus > Oryctolagus cuniculus. Next base: position 91,399,802 of record NC_091432.1, read on the forward strand.
ATAGTTTGTCTTTTTATTGTGGTTTTCTTTTACATTTCCTTTATTAGTGAGATTGAAGCTTTATTATGTGAATGGCATACATTATATTTTCCTCACATGTATATTTCTTACTCATATTTGTCTATTTTTCTATTAACACATTTGTCTTTTTATTCATCTGTGGAAAAATTACAAATCAAGTTGTCACTACTTTGTTAAATGCATTACAAATATGATCTCTCAGTACTTAGTTTTTTTGTTACTTTCACAGTAGTGTCTTTTGATGATCAAAAGCTTTTTATTTTAACTTTAATGGAATCAGAAGTAGCAATACTTTCCCTTGTCGTCTATGCCTTTTTGTGTCTTAATTAGAAGGTTTTCTTAACTTGAATCATCACTTCCTTCTAACACTGAATTTTGATTTTCATGTTTATATGTTGAAATTACATAAAATTAATTTTGCAAATGTTATAAAAGATCTGATAATATTCCATTTATTTTTCTAATTTTGGAGTACTATTTCTTAACTAATAGAAACATTCTCCACTGACTTAAAAAAACAACTTTCTTGTATACTTACAAATATTTCAAAAACTTGATTTACTTTTCGCCATAAATATTTTTAGCTCATTTGCTATTTATTCCTACATCTCATAAAAGAAAGGTAAAAATAAAGATTAGGTAAATAGCTTATTTATTAAGATAAAATAGTAACATAGAAAACAGAGTCAATACATGGCCTTTGTCTGTTGGCTACTATATCTAGAGCCTCATGACTGTATTCAGTTGTCTGTTATTTTTATTTATTCTTCCTCATGTAGCCTTGTCTTTTGGTATTTTGGTAGATACTGTGTTAGTAAAAAAATCACTTGAAAAATATGTAAAAATTACTAGTAAAAATAAGTTCTGTGTTTAAAAGGAAAATGGAAAAAAGTTTGGATAAAACTAGCCAATATCTGCCACACTCTTTTTTAGGATAGTACTTTTTCTTTTCCTCTTTCTTTTGTTAAGTAGATAGATCACATTTTCTATGTTGCTCTCTGAATTTTTTTGGCTGTTTGTTTTCTTTTGAATTTTAGTAATTAGCATGAACTTAGTCTACTCTTTTAGTTCTTATCCTTAATGTAGTTATCTAAGAAATTTATCATGTGGAAAATTTTTCAATAATTTTAATTTCTCACATGTGATATGTGTGTTTATTGTTTTCACCTGTGTTATTTTTGTTTTATAAACAAAAATGACTGCAAGGGATATTTAATTATATTTTTATAATATATAATATCTGCAATATCATTTCTCTTGTTCTAATCCTTTTCTCTTTTGACTTTATTTCTTACTGAAGCTAATCCTATAGAATGAATATATCACTATGGAAAACTATCTTAGTCTTTACGTTTCAAAATATTTTTTCTTCTTTGCTCTTGACTCATAGATACTTTAATGGAGTTTTAAGTTTCTAGGTTGGTAATGGTTTTTCTTTAATGCTTCATATATATGCTGACCTTTCTTGTGGCAAGTGAGCAATGTGTTATCAATAAAAGAGTCATTCTTCTGTAAATAGACTGCATTGCAGTCAATGCTTTTGTAATTCATGATATTTTGTACTTCTACTTTGTAGTCTCAAAGTGAATATATCTATTCAATTGCCCACTGTTTGCAAAACAATTACAAAAGGAAGATAATATCTATTTTCAGAAGTGTAAAATTATCTGTTTCCTACAAAAATTGCTTCTATACATATTACTTAATTTTTTTTTGTTTTGGGAGGCTATGTGGGTGTGTCTAATACACACCACACAATCACACCACACACACACACATATATAACATATATATATTTCTAATTTTATCCTTCATATCCTTTAAGTACCTTTTAGTCTCTACATTTTATTACAGTAGATGCATTTTAATGGCTGTTTTATTTTTAAGATTTTTGCTCAGTTCTTTTTTATATTCATCTCTTTATTTTTATCTCTTTTGTGTTTTAGAATCTCTTTTCATTTTGAGGAAATCTACTGTTTCAATTTGTGTCTTTGAGTACCCTAAATGTATTTGTAACAAGTCTTGGGTTGGGCAAGAATTTAAAATGAATTTTAACTTAAATTGTATTAGATAGAGTCTTATTATTGACTTTAATATCTTTTTCAACATGAGTAGTCTTTATCTATGTTCAAATTTTGGGTGCTTTGCAGGTACATATGAATATGGAAACATTTAAATTTATTTTCCTCCTTTGATTTCCTCTTGTATTGAACCCATTTGTGGTCACTGACACCTGGTCCTCGGTACCTCTTGTTGAGAAACAGTTCTCTTAATATCATTTTGAGGTACCACAGCACCATTGTTGATAATGAATTCTATTCTTTGAGCCTAGAAACAATTGATTTGCTCACAACCAGTAAGCTGTTTCTGCCTACTTTCATCTTCCCTAGCTGAGAAGGTTTAATGACCTATTGACTCATGTGCTCACAATATTTGAAAGAGAAAAACATACAGATATAAAAAATTCCCCATACAGTGTTATAGTAATTATCTTTTCAGTAGTATGTTAAGGATTATATATGAGTGTAGAATCATAATGGCATCTAATTCACCCTGAATTGTATAATTAGGAGAAACAACACTGAAGAAGTGATACCGTGTCTAAAATGTACTGGATGTGTGGAAGTACCTTCCAGATTATGGAAACTGGTTCAATGACATAACAAGAAGAGAAAACATGTATTCCTGTGTTTTAGGAACCATATATATTATATGCTTGTAGCTAAACACAAATGATTGCAATGAAATTATAGATAAGCATACTTCATGTTAAGGAGTCTAAAATTGTATCTAAGTTGGCCATAAGCCTCCATTAACCAGTGGAATCCTTCTACTAGTAGTTGCCTGATCTAGTTCTGAACACCCAGACTTAAAATAATCATAAAATCACTGAAAGGCATAATTGACTTGAAGAAAGAAGTAGCAAGAGGATAGGAAGATGACAATAGCATATCTCCCTTGTACACTGTTGGGGCCTCTCCACGAGGCTTATTTGGTCCAAGCAGCAAGTATCTGTATTGGTTCTCTGTACGTTTTATGATGGTTATTTGTTGTAATTATATTTCACTGATAGACTGAAATGTCTTGACAGGTTTACGTCATATTATATGAGTAAACTAGACAGACCCATATTCTAGAGTTAATCAGTGGGGAGATTAGGACCTGGTATTAGATATAGTCTTTTAAAAATTTTTATACAATGCAAATTTCATGTATTTTGTATATACATGTTTAGGAGCATAGACATAACTGCCCACCCAACCTTCCTTCCTGCCTGCTCCCACTCCCCTCCTCCTTCCTTCTTCCTTTCTTTTAATTTTTACAACGACAAACTTTCAGTTTATTTTATAATCATAAGATTAACTCCCACTAAGTAAAGAATTTAATAAAATGTAAGAAGAAAAAACAACACTGTTCCTCAACAGTATAGACAAGGGCTGTGAACAATAGTAAAATCTCATTAGGCACAGAAGTGGTTGATTAAAAGAAGGTTTATGTCTGAAAGCAGGTTTATAATCCATGGAATATTGATAATGCTGGGTCATGACCATGGAAACAATTAAAAACACAATGATCCAACACCAAGAAAAAGCAACCCTAGAGAGCCTGGCTGTAGGAGTCTCAAGTTAGGTGATAACTTACTGTATTGGCAGAAAGGAAGTTGGTATCTGGGAAGCCCATGGATAAGTGGCAGAAATTTCAAAGGGAGTTGTAGAGGTCAGTTACTAACTTGATCCTAGGACAGGACTCTACAGGGGAAACTGCCTCCATCACAAAATAACACATTCCAGAGTCTGTTTGGAGAAAGACAGATGGGCCTGCAGAGTCATAATTCACGGTAGAGCTTGATCTTCCTGTTCAGAATCTCTCCTGGAAGACTCCTGCCGCAGCAGCCTAACTGTAGGCAGCCATGGTTCTCTCTACGGCTCTCGCCCAGGGCTGCTCAGAAATTACGACCTTTTCTTCAGAAGTATGAGAGTCTTATTGTTCGTCTCAGTGATTCAAAGCTGCCACTTTAATTTAGAGACTGGAGACCAGGAAAGCTAAATGACCTATAATTATAAAGCACCGGACTCTTAAATGTCATGCCAGACGTTCTCACATTCTTATGAGTGAAAATTCTCTATAATTATCTGAGAAAAGAATTTAACTGGCATTACATTACATGCACAGGATTTTTAAACGTAATGGATATGTCAACGCAAAAGCTGTGCAAATTACAAGATTAAACTTCATTTTGTTCAGAGATTTACCAAAATTTGTTGGTCATTTGGAAAATCACATTACCTAACACTGATGACACTCATGATGGAGTCACAAGCACCACACACCTGGCTAAATTGTAGCAGCTACATTCATAAGAATTTTATAAACAAAACTAAATCTTGACTTACTTCTTTGTGTCTTCTATTATAATTTTTAAAAAGAATTTATATGTTAAAAAGGTTTATGATAAATCATTTCCCTTTTATATGGTCTTTTAATTAATTAAAAACATTCACATGCAGGTATGTTAGAATAATCATTAATTTAATTGCCATAAATGGAGAGTAAAAAAATTTTGTTATGAAAAGAGTTTGAAAAATGGATGTGCAGCAATTTTTCCCCAGTTACATATTCTTTTTCTAGACTTGCATGGACTAGGAAGGATTGGCATCGTTATTAAGGGTTGGGATAAAAAAGGGGAAGGTCATGTTCTATTCAGCTGTCAAACCTAGCCTGTCTTGTCTCCTTAGCCAAGACCACAGCCTGTCTCAACAATTCAGATGATCCTAGGGAATGTCTTGTTTTCCTGATGTAAACAAAGCTGTCCAGAGCTAGAGCTGCCCTTCACATATCTCTACCTTCCGATGGACATGGGGATATGATGAAGAAGTGTTCAAACTCAAAGATTAATTAGAAGGACAATTCTAAAAATTGGAACATTATAACTGGTAAAGCTGTATCTTAGGTTGACTGAATAAATAGCATCACAGACCCCTGAACTGGGGATGTGGTTCAGCCAAGTAGTAACTAAAGAGAGTGAACTAGGAGAATTAATGAAGGCAGGAACCTGTAATCTAGTGATAATCCATACTTCAATGAATATTGCTTCCATATAAAAAGATGTTTGACCATTTGAAAGTAATTTTATTTTTCATGTAGCATTAGTCCGTATTAAAAATCCTGGATGCTATAATAAACTTTCTTTTTATAAGAAAAAGACTTATTTATTTACTTATTTGAAAGTCAGAGTTACAGAAGGGAAGAGGGAAAGACAGGGAGAGAGATCATCCATCTGCTGGTTCACTGGCCAGATGTCCAAGATAGCCCAGGCTAGACAAAGTTGAAGCCAGGAGCATCATCTGAGTCTTCTGTGAGAGTGGCAGAGGCTTAAGCACTTGGGCCATCTTCTGCTGTTTTTTCTAGGTATCAGCAGGGAGCTGAATCTGAAGTGGGGAGCCAGTATTTGAACAAGCGCCCATACAGGATGCTTGTTTCACAGGTGGCAGTTTTACCTGCTATTCCACAATGCCAGCCCCAAAAGCTGTTCTTCAACACAATAACATGATTCCTAACCACCTTACATTTTTCTCAGTTTTACAATGAGTTGTCTTTCATGTGAAGTGTTGAGACCCAGGTTCAGTTCATTTATTATTTTGTTTTTCTTTAACCTTAATAAGGTTTTCTTGGCATCTTCTCCTTTCTTCAGCCAGTTCACAAATGAAAACAAGGAGAGTGGAAAATCATGCATGACATTTTGTAACTAGTCCTGGATTTAATATACATTATTTCAGTTCAGAACCAAGTTGTTTCATTCCAGGCCAACCTTTAGAAGGGCCAAGGAAGTGTTCCAGTGTGCCCAGGAAGAGAAAATGGGATTAATGAGCATTTTTCCTGTCCCTATGACACAAGAGTAATGAAAACCTGTATAACTTTGTGCTCTGAAAACATGAAAGTTTCACTGTAGCTTGTCATGTTGATAACAAATTTAAGTAGACTTTTATGATGCACTTCATTTATTGATCATTTTTGGCTAAAATTGTTGGAGGCTAATTATATTGATTACAGAGAAACAGTTGTGTATTAGTAGATTTGAAAGTTTAAGAATTCCTGTGGGAATTCCTTGTTCTCCATACTATTCTTAGTAGAGCTTGCAAATTATAATATCAATGTCAATTTCAGTACATTAAAGTTATTGTTGCTGGGCAAGTCAACTTAATTATCAAAAAATTTTGAGTAAAATTGATTTATTATGTACTAGAATGGGATGAGAATATGTCTTCATTTAAGGCATAGCTTTATTTTAAGAAAAAAATTAATGTAATCCCAATAATAATTTATAATGACCTCATGGATTACTAGAAGTGATCTAGCTAAGCCTGGAAACTCTTGTACAGAAAAGATGTTTAAAATAGATGGAAGATGATCCTTGCAAGTTTATGATTTTTTGACAGGATTACAATGGAACTTAAACATTTACATTTTCTCAAGTATCATTCTTTGTAGATGGCACTTTTACGATCCATTATTTTTCCTGAAAAGTACACAGATTTCATAACACTAGGTTTCTTAAATACATTTCCTTCCAAGTCATGTAGGAAGTGTATAAGTGGTTGTTTCCCACAGATTCTGTGGCTCTGGTATCTGGGAGTGGCTGAGCTGAGTAACTGTGTCTCGTCTTCCAATCAAGCTTTCGATTTCATGGTTATTTTCATTTGACAGCTGGAGCAAGGGAAGGATAAACTCTTTCCTGTGGTTTTTTTAGGCTTCGGATTATTGCTGCTTTTGATCAGGCTAGAGATTTCAGTTCATCATCTCTTGAGCCTTTCCACAGCCGGAAAAAGAGTCCTCAGGATGTGACAGCTGTCTTCCCTTTGAGGGAGGGACCCAAGAGAGAAACTGTACTTTCTCTTAGCTTGTTTCGACAATTTTCAGAACACAATGCTTGCAATGCAAGAAATTGAGACTTATTTATCTAGTTATCTATATGGGCATGCTTTATGGATATTGGGATATTAATATAGTGGTTACAGCATAAGAAAAAAGGAAAAGGAGAGGATAAAAGGAAGGGTGAGAGAGAAGCAATGAGGCAGGTTGAGGAGGAAGAGGAAAGAATGTAAAGGAGCAGAGGAGGGGAAAGAGAAAGAGAAGAAAGATAAGCAGAAGAGAAGGCAAAGAAAAGGTGAAGAAATATTTGTACTCATAGCCATGACCGTAGTCGAGTTCTAGAATGCATCTGCTCTGGATCTGTATCCCAGGTGTGCCATTACAGATTCAGTTTTTGGTTTTAAGCCTTAGTATTTTTCATCTCTAAAATGGAGGAATAATTTTTGCCAGTGGTTTTTGTATCACATAATATTGTGCATGAAAATACTGAGCATGATGTCTAATATTTAGTAATTATGGCATAAATAAATGTTAGTTATTAGACATTAACTATTATTTAGTTCTTTTGATATAAATGCATTTATAATTATTAATATTGTCATTTATAATGTAATGTAAGGGGAATTGTCTATAATTAATAAATTAATAGCAGACTATTAAAGTTTTTGACTCATGACTATAAAATGATAGCAGTAGAATTAAACTTATGTGTGTCTGATTGTAAATTCAAGAGTTTTTTGTTATAGAAAGATATAAAATGTACTTATCACATGTTAATTTTATACATTAATTTAAATGATCATATTTTATGCCTCAAGCCAGGAATAATTATTTTTTCACTACTGGAGTGTGCAATTCTGTTTCATAAGGTTTTATATGTTCTAAATATTTATAAATTTATTATGCAACAACAAATACAAAATTTTAAAAACAATTTCCTCTATTTATCAAATAATTTGTTTTCCTTTTTCTTGTTAAGTGAAAGTGAAATAATTTGGTTTAAGAGAACCACATTTTGGTTATTTTGATGTTACAGTTTCTTGTAGCATAAAACATTTCAGCTAGTTTAGCAGAGCTCAGAAAATATTGTCAGTGTATGCCTACTCTGAGTGCTCAAATTTTATTTGGTAAATGTTTAGAATACTATGACCACTTTTGTTTTTCTTTGCTTGAGTTAAGGGACTTTGAATACACTTACAGAAACCAAGTCAATTTACTCTGAACCCATTTTTCTAATTATGGGGTCTACATATGTTCCAGTAATATGTGTTTCTGGAACATTGTCCCTGATACTTCTTTCTTGATATTCTTTTGTGGTTATTCTGTGGGGATGTAAACCTCTAACTATTTAACACAAATACTGAAAATAGGTCTTCCTGAAATACAAATCTGCAGTTAGGAAAGTCAGTGATTTGCAGGTCATTTTGATCCTAGGGAACATTCAACAGTGCTCAAGACTATTTTGATTCTTACACATTAGAGAAAGGTGATACTAGAATCTAATGAGCAGGGTCCAGGGCTGCTGTTAAAACATCTTCCAACTGATGTTATATGGAACAGCCCCTCACAGCAAAGAACACCAGTATCAAAAAGTCACTTGTGTAGAGGTTGAGAAACCTTGATTTAAGGCCATTATGTAATGATATTCATGATAAAACAAATCAGTCAAAAATTTTACTTTTTTCCCAATTCAAAATTTATTCAGGATGTATAAATTCTTATACACTTGCAGGCTACTGTATGCCCCACAAGCATATATGCGAATCATTTTTCAGGTCTAACTCCAAAACTCAATTCCATGCTGACTTTTGAGGTCCATTTTTATTCCCACTTTTCCCATGACTTTATTAGTTTCAAATTATCATTGTCATAGGAGTTTTCTGAGTATAAACAAACTAGATAAAATAGAATCTACTATCTGGCATAGAATAGGTGGTAAGTTTTAGTTCTCTTCCCACTTGTCTACCCTTTTAATGCCTTGTGTATTTTGATCTCCTTATTTACTATATTTACATAGTGACTAAATGCAATGCATAGAGTTTTGACATTTTAATTCAATTATTTGATTTTTTTGAGGATGTATCTACACTATAGAAATGTATTTGTTTGAAAATCAAAATTTCTTTTTTAAAAAACTTTTATTTGAGAGGCAGAGTTACAGAGAGAGGGAGAGACAGAGATCTTCCATCTACTAGTTCACTCCCCAACTGGCCACAATGGCCGGAGCTGGGCCGATCTGTAGCCAGTAGCCCAGAGCTGCTTCTTGCTCTCCCAAGTGGGTGCAGTGGCCCAAGCACTTGGGCCAAGTTCCACTGCTTTCCTAGACCATTAGTAGAGAGCTGGATCAGAAGAGGAGCAGCTGGGTCACAAACCGGAGTCCATATAGGATGATAGTACCACAAGCGGAGGCTTAGCCTACCACACCAGAGCTGATCCTACATTATTTCTTTCTTAATACTCAACATTGTTAACACTGAAGAAATAGTGCTTGAGTGAAATGTGTGAAGAAAGGAACAACTAAGGATCAACATTTCCATATCTGTAGCTGTCAATCAGTTAGACAGTATTAACACATCATTTTTCTTTATTATATATTATTTTAAGCATTTTAATAGTTTTACAAAAATTATTAAAATTGTATATGTGTAGGCCGGCGCTGCAACTCACTAGGCTAATCCTCCACCTGCGGCACCGGCACACAGGGTTGTAGTCCCGATCGGGGCACCGGATTCTGTCCCAGTTGCCCCTCTTCCAGGCCAGCTCTCTGATGTGGCCCGGGAGGGCAGTGGAGGATGGCCCAAGTGCTTGGGCCCTGCACCCCATGGGAGACCAGGAGAAGCACCTGGCTCCTGACTTTGGATCAGCGCAGTGCGCCAGCAGCAGCGGCCATTGGGGGGTGAACCAACAGAAAAAAGGAAGACCTTTCTCTCTGTCTCTCTCTCTCACTGTCCACTCTGCCTGTCAAAAAAAAGTATATGTGTAGTATTATTTTCCTTATTTATGCTTTAGAAGATGAAATAAAGATATAAAATATATACTTACTGTTTGGGATGTTTGTTTTTCTGTTGATATATATCACATGTTTACAAACACTCTTAATTAATAAAAAAACTTCTGTGTAGGTCCCTAAAACTTAGTTAAACAATGCAATTTCCTAGCTACATCTTCATTTGGAAAATTGTTTGCTGATTACAAAGAAAGTGCAATAATTTAAATTAAGAATATAGTGAAGGAATAAAGCCAAAACTGAAAACAGCCAAAAACCAAATATTTTGAGAAATGCTTAAATATATCCTTTTTGACCCTTACAGAAAGTGTGGACTATGGGCCAGTGTTTGTGCAAGAACCAGATGATATCATTTTCCCAACTGATTCTGATGAAAAGAAGGTGGCATTGAATTGTGAAAGTCGTGGCAACCCAGTTCCCAGTTACAGGTAGAAATTCACTGTCATTTTTCTTAAGCTCTAAGATAATTTCCATTAATGAGATTCTGACACATGCATGGAATTTTGTAATGTCAAGTAATTTTTACATATTTGTCTTCTGACTTTTTTCCTCAGATGGCTTCGAAATGGAACAGAAATAGATTTGGAGAGTGATTATCGCTATAGTTTGATAGAAGGTACTTTCATCATAAGCAACCCAAGTGAAGCAAAGGATGCTGGTCATTATCAATGTTTAGCAACCAACACTTTCGGAAGTATTCTTAGTAGAGAAGCCATACTTCAGTTTGCCTGTAAGTAAATGAATACATGATTTTTTTCCATATATATGCATACAGTGTTATAATTGTACTTTGAAATTTAGTTAGGAAAAGCTTAAAATCTCAAAAAGTAAGAGTAAAATCATGATAAGGAGGAGAGCTATGCAAGCCATCTATTCATTCGTAGGAGATTTTGAAATTGCTTGAAGGGATTTTTTCCTCCCATAAAATAATATCTGGCATACTATTATGGGAAGTTAAACTCTACTCATGAGTGTAGATAAAGTATTGGAATTCAAATATCTTTTGAAATCTCATTCTCTGTCTGCTTTTGAAAAATATCTATTTTTATGCCTTTATTTGCTGCCTATAATAGTTACTCTTTGTTATAGATTCTTCAGAATATATTCAGAATATGTTCTAAATATTGTACCTGTTCTTAGTTAACTAAAGCAATGTCCTGAAATACTAAAATTTCAGATTGTGACTGTAGTTCCCAGGAATTCCAATTTTTTTGTTGGAAAATATATCATATATTCATGCCCCACATAGTTACATTTAAATCTATGAACTCACAGATGACATACACACTAACTTTGGAATTCCCAAAATTAGTGATGTCATAACTGTATTAGTTTGTATAAGTACATCCCATGCTGTTTGCACAACAAAATTACCAATGATATAGTTCCTAATATGTATTTCCATCATTAAGAGATACATGACTATATAGAGACTGGAATATAAACATTTTCTAAAGCAGATTGTGTATCTCATTAACTGAATATATTGACTTCTTAAGATCTCTGGAATTTCATAATGATGAAGGTTTACACCAAATTGAGGCAAGGCTACCAGATGAAAAACTTCAATACTATTCCTTAGTAAATAATCTTACTTGAATATAAATTCTTGTGGATTATAATTTCTACACAATAGAAAGGTCAGGAATATTTGCTTTAATACATGTAACTTTGTTGACAGCATAAGCTGTCATGAAATTGTTTTCATTTTAAAAAATTCCCTCAAGAATGTAACAATTGATTTTTCTCTATATAATCTTTCTCATGTATCACTTATAATTAACCCAGAATCCAGGCTCACTATTATAGAAGTGTGAAGGAGAAAGAGAAATGAAAAAGGATTTATAATGAATTTAATTTGGAAAACATTAAGCTAGATCCTAAAAAATCTAAATATTATCTTTTAAAATATTTGTCTCAGGATTTCATATGAGTATGTTTATAAACACCAACATAATGTACTAAATACACCACTTTTATTTTGTAAAATATTACATGACATCACAGAAACTAATACTTTCAAGTATGTGCTTTAACAAAGTAACTTAATAAACAAATGGCTCCTGTATTCAATAGAGCGGTCTTTTCATGACAGCTATAGCAAGTCCAGGGAACATATATACAAATACATAAGCTTATATCTTTATCTATAATGTCTGACACAAGTACACCAATTAGCAATAGCCTGTATGGTATTTATTCCCCCTAATAGGAGAAAATTGTACCAAGTTTGTTTTTTTTTTTCTTTTCTGAATGCTTTAGTGCAGTATTCAATTTTGAGAGATCCCAGTTGTCCACATGATTGCGCCTTCCTGCAAAGACCAGTGGCAGTCAAGTCCAGTCACTCATCAATGCTCATCCTGATCTGAAGGGAGCAGTTTGGTGCTAGCATTTACACTTCAGTGAGAAACTATGAGAAACAGTCTAATCTATCTTACCTGTACAGCATAAGGCTGTGCTCAACTTGGTTAGAGCAATGTTGTTTATTTCTAACTTCAGCATTTTAAGCAGTCATATGGATTCCTTGACAGAATCTTCTGACTGTGCCCTTCTGCCTTCACAAACCACCCAACTCAGACGGTAAGGAAGATAGGCACAGGATCCCAAAAGGAATCTGGTTGAGGCAAATACTCAGTTTCTTAGGTAGAGAGGGCCTCTTCTGTCTTGGAATTGCTTCAAAGCCTAGAGGCCACTGTGTTTATACTTCAGGTCTAACTCCACTGTTTTTCCACCTTTGATCTTTCGGGGGAAAATATAACTGGGTTATAGTAGAGAGAGTTATATTTGATCAGAAATACACTTTATTACATCTGGGTAGGAGTATGGATGTTGTGAGATTCTGGGAATCCAGGTAGTATGGGAATTAGGGGAAGAAATGAGGTAAAAAGTTAGGGAGAAAAAAGAAAAGGCTCTTCAAAAAGGATGTGAATGGGTAAGTGAGATTTGGAAACTTGAACCTGTATCAAGTGTTGTAGCTCAGTGGATTAAACCATTCTTTGGGATTCTCACATTCCATATTGGCCTGCCTAGTTCAAGTCCTACTCTGCACTTCTGACCCAGATTCCTATTATTTTATTTATTTATTTATTTATTTTTGGACAGGCAGAGTTAGATAGTGAGAGAGACACAGAGAGAAAGGTCCTCCTTTTCCGTTGGCTCACCACCTCCCAAATGGCTGCTACGGCTGGCACGCTGCGGTCAGCGTGCTGTGCCGATCTGAAGCCAGGAGCCAGGTGCTTCCTCCTGGTCTCCCATGCAGGAGCAGGGCCCAAGCACTTGGGCCATCCTCCACTGCCTTCCTGGGCCACAGCAGAGAGCTGGCCTGGAAGAGGGACAACCGGGACAGAATCCGGAGCCCCAACCGGGACTAGAACCCGGGATGCTAGTGCCGCAGGTGGAGGATTAGCCAAGTGAGCCACGGCTCCTGCCAGATTCCCATTATTGCGCCAAAGAGGCAGTAATGATGATATAACTTTAATATATCATATTAGAATCATGTTTATTTTTCATATACTTAAATATGTATGTAAATACTAAACTTCCTAAAGTTTAATATCTTAATGGTTGTATGATTTTTTGTATAGTCAGTTTACTCATATGCATATATAAATTATCAACTTTGGCTATTGAAAAGTTAATGCAAGCTTTTTCATTCTCTTATTAACTAGAAATATACCATAAATATCTTATCTTTCCACTGATAACATGTGGATCCCCTACCATCTACTCCCCACAACTGTGCATAGATTCAGTTATTTTTAATGACCATAATGTTAGAGAATTAAATGTAGGTGCCAGAGGTGCATATCAGATCCTTGGGGTAGGATAACATTGTTGATAAAGCGGATTAGTGAAAGAGATTAAAAATTTTTAAAGGTCTCAAATTCACATTAATCGTTCATGTTTACTGAATGCTTAATTCTATGGCAGGCAATGCTCTAAATGTTTTAATTACATTAATTCCTTGCCTACTCAGAATTAACATGAGTTAGATTGTAAAATGTAAATTTGTTTCACAGATGATACCTCTAATTCAACTCTAGTAGTGCACAATCTTTTTCTACTCTAATGTAAATACATATTGTAATTCTTTTTGATATAGCCATTTGATTTTCACTTCCTCACAGAAACTATAATTATATTGTGTTTTATTGTATATTACCTTTTTATTTGAAAATATTTTAAGTAATACAGTGAAGTATGAAATAGAGTTCAGTGAGCATACATAGACAATTTTGAACATTTTGCATATTGATTTCACATATAAAATACATGTTATTTGTCCCGTCCCGTGGGACAGCAACTGGGGCCGAGCACCTAGAAGGAGAAATGAAAGGGACAGGAGACACAAAGATGGCAGCAAGACAAGATGGCTGATCAAGCTGCGATTTTATTTTTTTTAACCACACACTTATATATCGTGAAGGCAGGGTGTCGGGCGGGGGAAGGAGGGGAGTTTACCTTGCAGTTGCAATGCTTGTGCAAGCAGAGGAAGGTCACAAGGTTATCTTGCAGCTGCAATGCTTGTGCAGGGGGGGGAATGGTCATAAAGTCTTAAGACACATGGTGGCATTATCAGTACTTTCCGGCCCGGGCTGCTTAGCTCTACTTCAGTAGTTTTCCGCTAAGAGGCCACATGTTGTGCGGTCCCCAACAGTTATTTTTAAGCAGGGGTTGATGTGTTAATATCACATAATGTGGGATTCATGTTAACAATTACAAAATGAGGAAAGAAGGGCCTATTAGTTTGTAAGTGATACAATTCAGTGAACACAACATTGATAAATAAACATATACCAAGTAATATGGCATCCATACACTTTTTGCCTTATCTGTATTTTAACTTATACTTGAGAGAAAAAAAAATGTGGTATTGGTCTTTCCATGTCTTTTTTATCTCAGTTACTATGTTCTCCAATTCTATCCATTTTGTTGTAAATGTCAAGACTTCATCTTTTTATGACTGAGTAAATCACACTTTGTATGTGTGCCACATTTGCTTTATGCATTCATCCACTGATGGAAATATAGGTTGACTCTGTTTGTTTGTCACCATGAATATTGCTGCAGTAAACATGGGGATTCTGCTTTCTGTTTTATACATTGATTTCATTTTCTTCAAGAAATAGAATAACTGGATAATCTAATAGACCTATATTTAGTTTCTAAAAAGATTTATTTATTTATTTGAAAGAGTTACATAGTGGAAGAGAGAGATCTTCCATCTGCTGGTTCACTCCCAGATGGCTGCAAAGGCCAAAGCTTTGCCAGTCAGAGTCAGGAGCCAGGATCTTCTTCCAGGTCTCCCATGTGGGTGGCTACTGACCCAAATACTTGGGCTGTATTCTGCTTTTCCCAGGCCATTAGCAGGGAGCTGGATTGGAGGTGGAGCGACTAGAACATGAACAGGCACCCATATGGGATGCTGTTGTCACTGTTTATTTGAAAGGCAGAGCAGCAGACAGAGAGGGGGAGAGATTCACAAAAAGATCTTCTATCTACTTGTTCACTCCCCGGATAACTAAAGTAGCATGGGGTAGGTCAGGCTTTAGCAGGGAAACAGGGGTGCCATCTGAGTCTCTCACATGGGGTCACTAGGGCCCAAGTACTTGGACCATCATCCATTGCCTTCTTAGACACATTAGTTGGAAGATGGATTGGGAGCAGTGTAAGCAGGACTGGAACTGGAACTCTGAACTGGGGTGCCAGTGTCCCGAGTGCTGGTTTAACCAGCTATAACATGATGCTGATCACTATTTTTAGTTTTTGAGGAATACCTATACTAATAGTTTTCCGTAATGGTTGAACTAATTTGCATTCCTACCAGGAGTGTATTAGAATTCCCTTTTCTCTACAACCTTCCTGCTTTTTAATATTGTTACTTTTTGATGATATCTAACATAACTGGAGTTAGAAGATGGTTCAATGTGGTATTTTTACATTTCTCTGATAACAATGATCCTGAGAAATTTCAAAATGTGTTTGTTAGATGCTTGTATTTCCTTATTTCAGAAATGTATATCTAGATTCTTTGCTCATTTCTTAACTGGATTATTTACTTTTTTGTTGAATTTCTTTATCTTCTTATATATCGTAGATATTAATCATTTATCAGATATAGAGCTTCAGATACTTTCTCTCATCTGTCAGTTGCTGTTCACTCTATTGAAGGTTTCTTTTGCTGTGCAGATGCTTCTTAGTTTTATATAATCCTGTTTCTTTATTTCTTTAGCTTTTACTGCCTGTGATTTGGAGATTTACCCAAAAATCATTGCCTATGCTAGTTTCCCCTGTGTTTTCCTTAAGCACACACACACACACACACAGAGAAAGAGATAGAGAGAGACAGAGACAGAGACAGAGACAGAGACAGAGAGACTGACTGACTTCCACTGGTTCACTCTTCAAATGCCCACAACAGTCAGCTAGAAGAGGCCATTCAGGAGCCAAGAG
Source organism: Oryctolagus cuniculus (assembly GCF_964237555.1). NCBI lineage: Eukaryota > Metazoa > Chordata > Mammalia > Lagomorpha > Leporidae > Oryctolagus > Oryctolagus cuniculus. The sequence goes on from NC_091432.1 coordinate 91,416,153, forward strand.
CCCAGTGTAGCTCTCCCACAAAGATGGCAGGGACCAAGTACTTGAATTTTCAAGTACTGTCACCCAGTGCATTAGCAGCATGTTAGATTAGTCGATAAACTGAGACTTTAACAGCCACTCCAAAATGCCATGTGGGCACCTCAGGTGATAGTTCAAGCTCTTTACCCATTGCCTATCCCTTTGAATCATTTTCCATGATTTTTTAAATTGGGTTTAATATAAGGTCTTGTTTCAAACTTTTATATGCTTCTTTGCTACAATTTGCTGAACAGCCTGTCCTTTCTCCAGGAAGTGTGTTGAATCACCTTTGCCAAAGATAAGTTGGGTATAGATGGGTAGATTTATTTCTTTGGTTCCTATTCTTTTTCAATGTGTTACATGTCTATTTTTATTTAAGTATCATCCTGTTTTGGTTACAATAACTGTCTAGTAAGTCTTACATTCTGTTATTGTGATGCCTCAGGCTTTGTTTTACGTTGCAGTTTGCTCTGGCTATTTGGTGCCCTTTGTGTTTCTATATGGATTTTAGGATTTATTTTATGATACTGTGTGAAATGTCATTGGCACTGAATCTGTGAATCACTTTGAGAAGTATGAATATTTTGGTATTATCATTTCTTTCAATGTATTAACATGGTAGGTCTTTACAATTTTTTATGTCTTCTTTAGTTTAATTAGTGTGTGTGTTTTTTTTTTAATTTCCACATCCTTGGTTAAATTTTTCCCAAGGTATATAATTTTTAGTAGCTGTTATAAGTGACATTCCTGTTACAAATTCTTTCTCAGCAGGATCATTATTGGTGTATAAAACCCTACTGATTTTTGCATGCTGATTTTGTATCCCATAACTTAGTTGAATTCATTTATAGTTCTAAAAAAGGCTTATGGAGTCTTTTGGTTCCCCTGCATATAAAACCATCTAGAAATAGGAAGAATATGACGTCCTCCTAAACCGTAGGTTTCTATTTAGAAAGAAATAAATGGTTTTGGCTACAATTTCCACAGCTATATTGAATAAGAGTGGTTAAGGTCTGACTTTTTAAATTTGAGTCTTCTCTCCTGTTTTCTGAGTTAGGCTAGCATACACTATCTTATATTTGCTATTTCCACTTGTTTTTGTTATACAGGTATTAAGAAATTTAATTATGAAGTGATGGCTGATGAAATAAGAATAGTGATATTTTGAAAATTATACTATTATATAGTCTGAAAATTATTGTGTTTGTAACAAAGATTTCCATAGGACTTCTAGCAGTCAAAAGGACCCTAATATCTTCCCACTTCCACAAAGGAAGAAATTTTTTCCCTTGATAAATTTGTTTTTGTACATTTATGAAATTTTTTTAATTTTTAAAATTTATAAAAAAGAACAAATTTCATGTATTTTATATGTTAAATTTTAGTGATGGGTTAAGGTTGTGATTATACAGTAAATTGAAAATATGTCATTGTAAAAATTTAAAATAAGAAAGGAAGGAGAAAGGGAGGGATGGAGGTTATGGTAGGAAGTATCATTATGATCCTTGACAAGTTCAAATTGCTCATTTGTGGCTTTATATAGCAATCCCAATGATAACTGCATCAATTCGATAGCAAGTTTCATTAGCTTGACATAAAGTCAAGACAATATATTAAACATAGCAAGAAATTAATCATGAATTTACTCACTTATCTCTAATAAATATATTATTTTCTGATTTTGATTTGTATAACTAATGGTTTTGAGCAGCTGCTGCACACTTACTCATCCCCTTCTAACCTACCCCTCATATGTCTAAGTGTCTACCCAGGAGGATCTTCCATTTTCAGTTCTGCCTAAATGAATATTTATAAACATGGTTCATCTTTGTTAATGTTAATACTTTAACATTAATACATGTGTACCACACAAGGGTATAGTAAAAATTAATAAGATGGAGATGTCATGTTTCGAAAGTGGCTTTTAAGTTCAAAAAGAAAGGCAGAAATAAATTCAAAGCTGGATTATTTTTGCTGTGTTGATTGTTACTGGTTTCAATGAGGTTATTTTTGAGAAAATATATTTTATTGCAGGAGCTTATTTTCACCATAAGGATAATTTTCTCACCTAGCATAGTGATTTCTCTCAGTGACAAGCAAGGATACACCAAATAAAACTTTGTCACTCTATTAGCTTATTACTATGCTGATGAGAATTTGGAATTGATAATGTTGACACTGCACACTTTTCAAACATCCTTCAGAAATCAAAGCCTCACAATAATTTCTCCAAAGTCAAGATTTCTGAAAACAATTCATGTGAGCAAATCAAACATAAAATGAATATAAAATGAAAATATAAAAATATAAAATGAAAATAAAATCTTCTTATGCTGTCTCTTGCTTTGGAAATATCTTTATATGAAATCCTTGGCAAACTGATAGTTCATATCTAAATTTCAATACATTTCTTTTCAGGCCGCTTATATGATTTAAATTCCAAATATCACATTATTTTTCCCTGAAGCAATTGATTAGAATAACTTCCAACTCTTTTAGTTGACTTTTGTAGACTCCGCTTTTAAGCCCTTTAACTTAATCTTTCATTTTCATATAAAATTAAAAATTACTTCCCTGGCTTTTTAATGATTTTTTCCCAGGTAAAATTGTCCTTAGACTTTAAGCCATATTTAATAGTGTGTATCATCTAAATAAATTATCTGAATAATCAGCAACTTCACATATATCCAAAGCTTGATTTCAGTAGAATATGGAGCTTTCTTAAATCATCTGAATATTAATCAGAATAAAATAGGTATGTTGACACAGGTGAGTTTATTAGTTATAAAATTATCAGATTTTAATACAAATTAAGCTAATATTTATTTATAGTTTGACTTCCATAACAACATAATTCATTTTTTTTCTCAAATAGCATCACTATTCACAAAAATATATTACTTGCATGTTCCTTTAAAAGAATGATTACAGGAAATTTGAATGTATTTCCCCTTATTAAACTACAGCATGAACTTTTTTGTCCACCTGAAAAAATAAATAATGGTTTAGAGAAAAGTTACTGAGTGAATAACAGTCGCTATCTGTAGTATTCTCAAATACTTAATTCTATTAAAGTATAAATTTGCAAATTTGTTATTTATTAGTGTTCATCTAAACAGGTACTTTCTTCATTAAAGTCGTGACTCATTCTTTCCATATGTGACAGATGACATCCAGCAAGATGGTCCCACCTGCTAACTTTGGCACAGGGTATTGTTTTGTCGCATTGCTCCTTGTTTTTAGAAATATAGAAGACCAGGATCGAGGAATATATATGTCTCCTGACCCTTTTCTGCTCAAACACATTTACAGAATTCATTGCCCTTAATCCTTATCAAAGTGTCTTTGAAGACCTGTGCCGACCTAGTGCAAGAAATTCTAAGGTGATACTAGTGTCAGGTTAATGTGATAAGATCATTTCAGGAAAACTTATGATCCAGGTAAATATAAAGATAGCAATATAATACAAAAAAATATAGGCAAAGGGGCAGGTATAGAATATAAATATAAAAAAAAATATTTAGGAAAAACCTCCCTTGAGGAGCAAGTCTAAGCAGAATGTGTATTAGCCTGGAGGTCCTAGACATTTAATTTCTCCTGAGTCAAAGGAACAGCAACCAAGTTCCAAACAGTGCTGTGCTTCATATATGTTGGGAGATGCTTGCCAGATATTTATAGCAGATAAATAGATGATAGTCAATCAGATGATAGAAATGTATAAATGTGTAAATGCATGTATAAATGTACACACTCACAAAAACACTACAACAAGCAACAGGACTTATTGAGCACTTAAGGGTCAGGCAGGCGAATAAATACATTTTATGCATCACTGCCCCTTTAATTCTTATATCAACCGAATAAAGAAAATTCTGTTGTTGACCTAATCCATGAGTGGATACAAAGGTGAGGCTCAGAGACGTCAAGGTGGATTACAAAGGTGAGGCTCAGAGACGTCAAGGTGTTACCTCAATCACAGAGCTGGTAAATGATAGAACAGTAACACTGACTCAGATCTCACTTCAAACTTCATAATTTAATCTTTGTGATGTTGCCATATTTAATTCAAACATGCTATATTTTTGTCTATTACTTTGGTAATAAATTTATACATAGGATATCCACTGTTCTCTAGGGCATTTTTCTGGATTTTTATGTGAACAACATAGAGCTTAAGGTTGACAAAATCAGTACAAATCCCTTTATTTCATTTCAATCTCCTTAGTTCAGGCATTCATTATCTCTCCCTTGACATCCCAGAAAAATTGCCTACCTAGCATCCCACCCATTTTTTCTGTTTACTGAAATCTACAGCCACATTAAAATTCCTCTATATTGCTTTCTGAAATGATAATGAAAATTATTTATGTTAAACACAGTTCTGACTATATTGTCTCTATGAAAACTTCTTATAAGATACCATAATTGCACAGAAGTTTATAATTTACCCTATCGATATGCATAGACTAGAAGATAATCAGAACTGCTCAAGGTGTTTGTATCCAGGAGAACTCAGCATGGGAAGTCAAGTTAGGCAACTATTTCATTAACCAAGACAAAAGAACTTGAATTCCCTCATTGTGGGAGGCCCCAAAGAGTCTGCAGATGACTGACTGGATTCTGCTAGGAGTGTAAAAAACAAATGAAAATGTTAGAATTGCAACAAGAGTCTGAGTCTGGATCAGTTCAATTAAATAATTCATAGTGCTGCTACGTAGTAAAGTCACACCAAGAAGTAAAGTTAGCTTCTGGGGGAATAAAATAAACTTTGTTTTGACTCTCAGAAGGATATAGGGAATGTTTTAAAATATTGGTTTGTGCTCTGAAAAGGTAAGCAAAAATTTGTTACAAAACACATTGAAAGTTTTAGTAAAACAATAACAGTATTTCATCAAAGACAAATTGTACTAGGGCAAAACAGGAAGAAGGGTGGAAACTTTAGAAATGTATGCATTTGTCTGGTAGAAAGACTGGAAGAGCAGGAAATTGGTCTAGTGTTCAAGACTAGACTAGTTTCCCGTCTCACGGTACTGGGGTTCAATTTCTGGCTCCACCTTCTAACTCCATCTTCCTGTATATACAGCCCTGGAAGGTAATGTTGATAGGTTGAGTAGTTTGGATCATGAAACCCACATGAGAAACCTGAATTACCTTCTAAGCTCCTGACTTTGGCCCTGCCCCAGCCATGGCCATGGTGAGCACTTGGTGAATGGAACCTCTCTGTTGGTCTATCTGTCTCTTGGCTTCTCTTTTACTTATTTAAGAAAGACAGTGAAACAGAACAAAATAAACTGGTGAAAGAGGAAAGAATGATCTGAGAAGGGTAGAAGAGAATCAATGAAAGATAATGTAATATGAATGATGCTCAGGATTTTAAAGTGGGCATTGTCACCAACGTCAGATGCTGAAGTAATAGTTTGATAAGATCTTTACATCTGGAGGTACTTAAACACAGTTTCCAGGGTGATGTGAGCAGAAATCAGAATGCAAGGCTTTAAAGTGTAAGATACTGTTGTGGAAGCTGATTTGAGCCATAACAGATGAAGATGGATGACCAAATTTTGTTCACATGACATTTGAGTGAACACAAGCTGGTATTTGGTTGTACAAAGCAGAGAGTCTGTACAGCTTATGAGCCTAAAAATTAAAAATAGAGGAAAGTTAAATAGATTTTTCCTTTTCAAGTAAGTTATATGCATTCTCTAGGTTTTCTTCCTCCGTGGAAATATTCTCTCACATAGAAGATAATTAATATTTTAATATTATATCAATCTAGAAAAAAACTTAGAGGCTAGATCCTTACATCTTTACTGACAGACTCAGTGAAAGATGTTAAAACCATCCAGGAAGCTATAAATTTTTTCCCAGAAACCTTTTATTTAAGGTATGTAAACTTCATGCATTTCATAAATACAACTTTAGGAACATGGTACCCACCTTCCTACTTGCACTCCCACCTGTCTTCCTCCTTCTTCTCCTATTGCCACTCTTATTTTTTACTAAGATCTATTTTCAATTAACTTTATACATATAAGATTAACTCTGTTCTAAATAAAGAAAACTATTCCTCAACAGTTGAGACCTAAAAATATTACCTTTATAATTTTAACACTAATTCTCATTCTATATCCTCTAGAATATTCAAATGTATTTAAACAAAATGCAACTATTATCTCAAAGGAACTTGAAACTAATGAGATCTTTCCACCATTTTGTAATACCCAGTGATAGAATCAAGTGGTGGTTCGGTTAAACTGGATTTTTCCCATTCTGAAGAATAGAGAACGGAGGAAATGAGGAGTTCACCCTAATCAAGACTGGTTCATGATCTGCGTTTTACTCAGAAGTTACTCAGCATTGTGAAATCCGGGTCTCAGTCCTACATGAGCTTTCTGCAATGTTTTTGTTTTTGCTTTGCGTCAAATTCTGAATGTTTAAAAACTACCAAGGTCGGGGGGCGGGGGGAAGGATGCTAAGATTTCTCAATATAAATTTAGGTAAGTCAGCTTATATATATGCAATTAGAGACTTTTTATGAAGGGCTTCCTCGGCTTATTTGAAACATGAACCTTGGTTCCAACTATAAATGATGATATATTAGTCTGTAAAGAGAGATAAGATTAAAACAACCCTATCTTTCATATTTTATGGTATCTTTGGAAATTGAACATCAAATATATTCTGTAAGAAAATAAAATTGTACCTCCAGAAATTATATTTATGGTGCTGATAGTCTAACTTTGGATCCAAATGAGACTTGGGTAACGTCTCCAAGCCAAGATTATGTTTTTGTATGTTCTGCAAGACAGAAACACGTATGGAGTTCATTGGGGCAATATAGCCATTGTATCAACCAGTTCTCATGGACATGGACGTGGTTACTATCAGTGTTTTTCATGTTTCTACCCAGGAAATAGTAGTCTATCAGTCAGTTCTTAAAAGATTTAGTCTTTCAGGCCGGCACCGCGGCTCACTTGGCTAATCCTCCACCTATGGTGCCAGCACCCCAGGTTCTAGTCCCGGTTGCTGCGCCGGATTCTTTCCCGGTTGCTCCTCTTCCAGTCCAGCACTCTGCTGTGGCCCGGGAAGGCAGTGGAGGATGGCCCAAGTGCTTGGGCCCTGCACCCACATGGGAGACCATGAGGAAGCACCTGGCTCCTGGCTTCGGATCGGCACAGCGCGCTGGCTGTATCAGCCATTTGGGGGCTGAACCAACGGCAAAAGGAAGACCTTTCCCTCTGTATCTCTCTCTCTCTGTCTGTCAACAACAACAAAAAAAGATTTAGTCTCTCAATACATACCCAAATAAAATGTATACCCCTACAACGTGCTTCAAGATCATCTATTTTTGGACTCTGTTTTTCCAACTCTCCCTGTAATTATCAGCATATATTAAACTATTAAAGTCTTGAAAGCTTTTCATTTTGATCAATACCCTGTCTGTATATGTTAGGGTCTCTCTGCCTCCTGGGCTCTTGTTCAACAACCCACTACTCTCTCTCTCTCTCAATCTTTATTATATTTATTCATTCTTATATCACATTGCAACAAGTTATGACAGTGTCTTGAGCTACTCCAAGCTGACTACTAGACTAACTAATTGAGGGCACACTTCATGTGTCATTTGTTCTTGCTTTTTTAATTTTAATACTCAACCTCTAACATGTAGATCCATTATCAGCATTCAGTGAATATTGGCACATTGAGGTAGCAAACAAATGAAATACCTCTAGTACCATAGCAGTCAGTCCATGCCCTACAAAATAAGCCCCTCATGATGCCTATGAGAAGAAGATTCTGTGGGATTTACATTCATAGTCATCTCTAGCAACTATACAAGAGAATGAAAATAAAGCAGTTTATGTAGAAATAGTTGATAAATTATAAAGCCTCTATTAAATGATTGCTATATTATAAATGAATATATGGTATCATTAATGCTAACATAAATACAAATGTCAATATACATTTTAAGTGTAAAAAACAATATCTTTGCGTATTATCTTCTATACTATTGGTAAAAGTTCCATATTATAGTGATGGCTGAGGAAAATTAAAATATCTCAGAGAAATATGACCTTTTTTTAAGTAATTTTAGATGTGACCATTACTCAAGATAGAAGAAATCTCCCTGACATTCTGTAGTATACATGCTTCTAGAATCTTAGCAGTGCTTCTATTGATCTGGGAAGCAGAGAAAGTCTCATATCCATTTTATAGCCTCATTGGCTTGCAACGTTAGAGTCAGGATACAGTGACAGAATTCGATGTTCTTTGTGAATATATGTTCAAATGTTACTTGATTTCAGTTGTCATTACCTGAAGTGCCTACCCAGTGTCACTGCCGTAACTCACATGAAAAAGATTCAGAATCAATAGTTTACTCTTCCTCCCAGTTTTTTTAAAAAAAATCATATTTTCAGGCCACCATATGAAAATATTGTGTTTAGCTCTTGATTCTTAATAGGTAAGTCGATCTACAGAACTGTCTTCCATAAACTCATCACCTATTAAATAACATCTAAAATCGTCACATCCTTCCACCCAAAAATACCCACAAAAATATGTCTAGAAACTGTCAGTGAAGAACATCAAATAAGGTCATTTATATCATTTCTATTTTCATACACATAGTAAATAATCAACCCAAGAAATTTATTTATAACACTTATTTAAATTCTAAATCATAGAATTTGATAAACAGTCATAAAATTCACAAAAACAGTAAAGAGTAATTGCTAGAATGGAGCTAGTATGCTCATTAAACAAATTCCTGAGTTCCTGTGCACCAACAAGCAGGCAGGTCTGGAAAGCTTGACTTATGGTTATTTTCTGAATTTCACTAGAAAAACAACAGCTGAAAAACACATCTATGCTTTCCTGGATCTGATTTGTTTAAAACACTCTTGAGAAAAAGAATTATGGTTTTTCCTTTAGTTAACACTTTTTGGAAAGTGATTTTCATCTAATTTACTGATCATTTATATATTTATATTGTATATATTTAGATATTTTATATTTTTCAGATGTTTATTATTAAATTTTTGAAAATATTTATCTTGGTCGAGTTCCCTCTTTTAAAAATGAAACAGAGTGTGATCTTTGTTTATAAAAAGAAAAAAAGGAAAAAAAAAAACACTGTAAATGTAGAAAGTTAGATTAGCAGTTAAGACTGCATGTGCTTCATCAGCTTATGTGGACTTGACTTTGACGGCTCTGACTCCAGTTTCCTACCAGTGCACATCCTGGGAGGAGACAGCAGATGATGACTCAAGTAGTTAGGTTCCTGCCACCCAGGTAGGAGACCAGAGTGGCCTTCCTGAGTCATGGTTTAGGTTTGGCCCTCGCCTTTGCTGACATTTAGGGAGTGAAACAGCAGGTGGGAGTGTTTACTCTTTCTTTCTTTGCCTAACAAATACATAGTTTTAAAAATTGCAATAATAAAAATAATTATTTTTACTAATTGGCACAATTTAAGTGTTAAATATAGCTAACATCTATATTTAAAGAATAATTTTAATAGCACTTATTGCCAATTCTAATAATAATTGATGCAACTTATTGATTGTGTGTGTCAAACACAGGTATAAGCCTTTGGGATTTACTCATATTTAATGAAAAAATTTCCATAAACTAGGCATTATTTAGATTTAACTATTTTAAATATTAAGAGATTGTGTCTGAAGGAAATAACTAACTTGTCGAAGAAGCCACTATTAAAAAAATATAAACTGAAATTCAAGTCTTGCTCTGGCTCTAGATCTAGACCTCTTAAAAAAATAAAAGCAATACTCTTCCTGAGTAGTGATAGTTTTGCACGGGATATCTCTCTGAATCATTTGAATCATCCTGCACTTGCAGTGAGTGACTTCACAACCTAGAATTTTGAGATAAAAAATTGAAATGAGAAAGGTCATGTATCCTACTTACGCCTAAATAGCTCATATTGAAGACTTGTATTTAATCTATATAAAAAGACCTGATGTACTTAGGACAAATTTAAGTCAGCATTTATTTATTAATTTATTTGAAAGCAAAGTGACAGAGAGAGTGGGAGAGACAGGAAGAGAGCCAGATAGGGAGGTGATAGATAAATCATCTTCTAAACACTGATTTACTCAAAAATGGCCACAATGGCCTGAAATGGCCAGTCCAAAACCAGGAGCCAGGAACTCTATCTGGGCCTCCCAATATGGAGGCAGGGTCCCAATTACATGGAACATCTTCTGCTTTCCCATGTGCATTAGTAGGGAACTAGATCAGAAGTGGAGCAGCTGAGACTCAAAGTGGCACTCATCTGTGAGGCTGGCATCACAGACAGCAGGTTAACCTGCTGTACCATAACACTGGTCCCTAAGTCATACTTTTAAAAAAATCTATCCTTCAGTGTATTCACACAGGGCTGTCCGGTTTATCAATTTACTCACATTGTTTATGCAAACACAATGCCACAAAGAGAACATGAGTGCCAATGGCTTTCATCCCAATGTTATTTTGTAATAAATCAAGCAATATATAGTTTTACATTATATGGAAGACTTCATACTTATTTCTGTTCTTGTACAATAGACGATCAAAAGATCCCTAACTTTTAGGGAGGTAAAATAAATAGAACTCATTTTTGATTCAGGGAATACATCAAGACTGCTCAGATAAAGGAAATGTTCTGTAGTTTGATTTTCGCTCCCAAAATAAGCACAAGTGAGCCTATTGCAAAAGTATCCATTTGAAAAGAAGGCCTGCATCAAAGAAGGAGGTACCTTTCTCTGAAGGGAGGAGAGAACTTCCACTTTGACTATGACCCTGTCTGAATAAGATCGTAGTCGGCGAACTCAGAAGGCTTCCATAGCCTTGGCAACTCATGACTAGAGCCTAGGGAGATTACTGATGCCATAAACAAGAGTGTCAAATTGTTAAGTCAACAATAGGAGTCACTGTGTACTTACTTCTCATGTGGGATCTCTGTCCTTAATGTGTTGTCCAATGTGAAGTAATGCTATAACTAGTACTGAAACAGTGTTTTACACTTTGTGTTTCTGTGTGGGTGCAAACAGATGATCTTTACTTAATATATTCTAAATCGATCTTCTGTATATAAAAATAATTGAAAATGAATCTTGATGTGAATGGAATGGGAGAGGGAGCGGGAGATGGAAGGGGTGCGAGTGGGAGGGAAATTATGGGGGGGAGCCATTGTAATCCATAAACTGTACTTTGGAAATCTATATTTACTAAATAAAAAAAAAGAAAAGAAAAGAAGGCCTAGCCTTAGATACTAAAGATATACAGACCAAACTTTACAGCAAACAAATTTTTAGCTCCTAAATTTATGGCTACTGTTAACTGTTATAAACATAAAGTAAACTCAATTGAAAGACTAGTAATATTGAAAAGTATTCTTGTGCTTTCAAAATTAATGTGTAGGAAGCAAGCTTTAGCTGTAGTCCAAACTTTACACCCTGAGCTTCAAAGTACTAGTCATATAAAATTTATAATATTAATCTAATTTAATTCTGTATATTTTTATTTAACATAACTTGGATGGTATTATAAATATTGATAATACTAAATGAATATTTAAATACAAAACATAAAAATTAACTGTCAACTTAATCTTGTTTACCTTTAAAATCCTGGCACCTCCACATAATCTTGAATATGAGGCTTTCTTTGATGTTGCCAAACACATTTCAGCATGACAAGTAGCTAAGAACAAATAAGATTGAATAATACGCTTTCACTTGGTATTTCTTGTAGAAACTCTTGCCCTTGCACAGGGTCCTGTGACGCTCCTCTGTCCTTCCTCTTTGCTCTTCATAACAGATGTTACTCCCCCCGCCCCCGCCGGCCTCTGACACAGAGACAAATTATCATCTGCCTATAAAACTATGAAATGGAGCTGCTTTCTTCATTCATAGATTATGCAGACTTTGCAGGCCTATCTCATTTCCCAAATTTACATCCTTGCACAGAGGGAAAGAAAAACAGAAGAAAAGTACTCTTACATGTTTTAATATGATCCTGTATGAAGACGTAATTTTGCTAATTGTCTCCTCTTAATTAAAATGTTACATTTTTTAGTCTAGAAGATAATTCTTGATTATTGATCATATATACCTTTTGACATGGTCAATGACTAGTAAAATGAAAATAACAGGAAAAATACAAGGCTACACAGGTGATTCAAAGATATATTTTATTTTAAAAAGGATCTTAGTGAAAAGCAGCTTACTGGACATCCATTCTTGCAAAAATATAATAACTCACTGAGAAATTTCCACTTCCTAAGGCCTCACTTAATAAGTGAGTTGATTATTTTCCATGGCATAATAAAGGCATGTAACCTAGTGTTTTAATTTACCTTAATGATGATAAATTCTAAGAAATTTATGTGGGAATATGTGTTTAGATTAGAAGTGTCTTGGACTACACCAACAATACTGAATGCTCTTCTAAGCCATAACTTGTACTGCTTAATATTAAATACTAATCTTAATAAATGAGTCCCCATTAGATTAAGAAAAAGCTGAAGTTTAGATTTAAGAGTGGTCTTTTATTGGGTTTTGATGATGCATCTATCCTGTTGAAGATGAGTTAGATGTACTTTCTTCTATCAAAGTGGAGCCAGAAACAATGACGGTGATTGAGGGAAAGCAGACAGTTTGCTGTCCTTAGAAGAGCAATGTTAAGATATTTGATATAGAGCATGACATGGAGAAACCCCACAGCATAGTCATATAAAACCATGGCCAGATCTTCCATTATGATGGTTTTTTTAACCTAATTAACTTCAGTCCGTTAATATGTAAGTAATAAGAATAAATAAAATGTATTTGTCAATTAAAGGCAATGTTTCACATACAGACAGTATTTCTGTTAAAGGGATGAGATTGAAGTTAGAATTGAGGATATCCAGCAGTGAATATATGGTAAGACACTGAGAACAGGGGCCAGCGTTGTGGCGTAGTAGACTAAGCCTCCACCTGTGACACTGGCATCCCTGCTGCATCCTCTTCCATCCAGCTCTCTGTTAATGGCCTGGGAAAGCAGTGGCGATCCACCCAAGTGCTTGGACCCCTGCACTTATGTGGGAAATCCAGAAGAAATTCATGGCTCCTGGCTTCAGATGGGCCCAGCTCCGGCCATTGCAATCATTTGAGGAGTGAACCATAACATGGAAGACTTTTCTCTCTGTCTCTCCTTCTCTCTCTCTGTAACTCTACATCTATGATTAAAAATAAAATGCTAAATTTAGACAACAGATAAATAGTGAGATTTGCAATAATTAATGAAGGCAGTAGAAAAGTATACCTAGTTTGTCATATATTTGCTTGAAAAACTATCTCGAAATGGCTTTTACTCTTCAGTGATAAAATGCATGGCTGCTGTGGCTTCATTTTTCTTCCCCTTACATACTGTTCATTTTTAACAGCAGCAGCATATCTAAATAAGCATTTATTCATGTAATAAGTTTTCAATTTCAACATTACATAGAGGATAGGTGCTTGTTTGAATTATTCTGGCCTGTCAATGCTAAAGCAAACCGAAATCTACCTCTATCCTATTTGATGCTTACTCAAAATTCCTAATCACTCAATAGTAGGTCCTCAAACAGAGAGAAAGCTGCCAGAGCCACAGGAAAAGTATTGGCTAGGGCTTGCTTAGCAAATGCCTGATGAGCTTACCCAGAATCCTTCCCTGACATTGCTTTTCTATTACACTCAGGGAATTCCATATTTCTCATTTCTCTGTATTAGCCATTTTGCAAAAAATATTTTAATTGACAGATAACATTTTCATATAAAATGGAATACCCTTAATGTGTTGATGCATTTTACGCTGTGTAATGTTCAAATCAGGGTAAGCATGCATACTGTGGCAAACATTTATCATTTCTCTATGTTCTTTAAGATTGTTCCTCCACGCCATTCCAGTAGTGATCCATTCTCTAGCCCTCATCTTCATTTTTATTCTTATTACTGTTTCTCATTATATATAGACATTCTTGAGTTTGAGCAAAATTTCTCTCTCTTTATAGCCTTCCTTTTCTCCTCCTCCTCTCTCTTCCCATTCCTCTTTTCCTCCCTTATTCTTATATATAAACTTACTAAGTCATATACTGGTTCACTTTAATTGTAATTTTTAGGTAGAATAAATCCGTATTTCCAAAATTGCTCATTAACCTTGTCCTTTAGCACCACAATTCTTTTCTTAAATAGATTTATTTTATTTGTTTGAAAAGCAGCACTACAGAGAGAAAGAGGGAGAGCCAGAGAGATCTTACATCAACTGGTTCTTTGTCTTTCTTTCTTTTTTTTTTTTTTTTTTTTTTTGACAGGCAGAGTGGACAGTGAGAGAGAGACAGAGAGAAAGGTCTTCCTTTTGCCGTTGGTTCACCCTCCAATGGCCACTGCCGCCGGCGCACCACGCTGATCTGATGGCAGGAGCCAGGTGCTTCCTGGTCTCCCATGCGGGTGCAGGGCCGAAGTACTTGGGCCATCCTCTACTGCACTCCCTGGCCACAGCAGAGAGCTGGCCTGGAAGAGGGGCAACCGGGACAGAATCCGGTGCCCCAACCGGGACTAGAACCCAGTGTGCCGGTGCCGCAAGGCGGAGGATTAGCCTAGTGAGCCTCGGTGCCGGCCACATCCACTGGTTCTTTTCTCAGATGGCTGCAATGGCCAGGGCTAGGCCAGGACAAAACCAGAAGCCAGGAGCTTCATTAGAGTCTCCTACGTGGGTCCAGGGGCCCAAGCACTGGGGTCATCCTCCATTGCTTTCCCAGGCACATTAGCAAGGAACTAGATTGGAAGTAGAGTAGTTAGGACAAGAACTGGCACCAAAATGGGATGATAGCATGGCAGGTGCAGCTAAGTCACAACTCTAATTCCTCCCCTTTCCATGAAAACATGCCAGGCTTTTGAATTTCTGCTTTATAAATTATAGCAAAGACTGGAAATAATAGAATTATCTTATTCCCCCCTCTTCATTACCTTCATTCATGTGTAACTTATCAACATCCAATTAGTTTTCACATAGCCATACTTCTGCCAAAGTGCAAGTGCCCAGTTGAAACCTTTCATGGGCTTCAACAATACTTTCCTGATTGGTTTGACATCTCCAACCATCTCTAACCTCTGTGTTCCTGAACTTCCTGGTGTGACTCTTCTTGCTAGGACAATTCTGTACCACTCAGTTCTAATAAAAATAAAGAATCTCCACATCCAGACTTAGCCTATAATTCGAGTCACATCCTGCTTTTGATGCACATTTATTATTCGACATGAGAAATGTGTAGTATCCATTTTTCTGTCTCATTCTGATACATCTACCTGGACTACCTTCTTATTTCTATGGATATTGGAAACCAACTTTCCTTTAGGGTTATGTGTTTTCCATAAAGTTTTTCTTGATTTTACTCAGATTCATAGAACCTCGCTCAATAATGATAAATATGACACATTTGTGGTAGCCTGTTAAGTATAGTTTTTGTTTTTTTGTTTTTTGTTTCTTTGTTTTTTGACAGGCAGAGTGGACAGTGAGAGAGAGAGACAGAGAGAAAGGTCTTCCTTTTGCCATTGGTTCACCCTCCAATGGCCCCCGCGGCCTGTGCGCTGCGGCCGTCGCACCGCGCTGATCCGAAGCCAGGAGCCAGGTGCTTATCCTGGTCTCCCATGGGGTGCAGGGCCCAAGCACTTGGGCCATCCTCCACTGCACTCCCTGGCCACAGCAGAGAGCTGGCCTGGAAGAGGGGCAACCGGGACAGAATCCGGCGCCCCGACCGGGACTAGAACCTGGAGTGCTGGCGCTGCAAGGCGGAGGATTAGCCTAGTGAGCCGTGGCACCGGCCAAAAGTATAGTTTCTAACACAAGACCCTAGCAGAAAAATCTTAGGTAGAGTGTTTTATGGTCTGTGAAATAGGGATATTATTTTTATTGATTTCACAAGAAATACATGGAGGAAGCCAGCATTGTGCCACTGCTCAATGCTATCATTACATATTAGCTTGCCAGTTTGAGTCCCAGCTGCTCTGCTTCTGATCCAGCTCCTTGCTAATGTTCCAAGGAAGGCAGTGGAAAATGGCCCAAATACACAGGCCCCTGTCACCCATGTGGGAGTCACAGGTAGAAATCCTGATCCTTGGTTTCAGCCTTGCCCATCCCTGGTTTTCATGGCCATTTGGAGAGTAAACTAGTACATGGAGGTGGTTTATCTCTCTGTCTCTTTTGTTACTCTGCCTCTCAAATTTTTTTTATAAAACGAAAAATAAATACATGAAGAAAGATACATGAGCCTAGATCTCCATGACACTAGGGATCTTTGTTTT
The DNA here is from genome assembly GCF_964237555.1 of Oryctolagus cuniculus. Taxonomy (NCBI): domain Eukaryota; kingdom Metazoa; phylum Chordata; class Mammalia; order Lagomorpha; family Leporidae; genus Oryctolagus; species Oryctolagus cuniculus. The sequence continues at coordinate 91,432,499 of NC_091432.1, forward strand.
GCTTGCTGATATATCCAAAGTGCCTCAAACAATGTGTGGCACTTTTTTTATTGTACAATCTAGTAAATGGTTATTATATTATCTACAAAATAATATGGAAATGTTAGTGTTGTGGGATTGTTATCATATGATGTATAATTATTTCCACATATGTGGTATAAATTAATATAACAATGTTAACATTGTAGTTAAGATTATGAATATTCAGTATATTATAGTTACTCATGTTTGATGCCCTTGACTAGTGAGGGAAATTCACTTATCCTTATACTAGATGCTTACTGAACACTTACATTGAAAGAGATGCTATCATATTATTACTCAGACTTTTTGTCTTCTCTTTCTGCCCCTCTCTATCTGCTGTCCTCCTGCCTGCTTTTGGTCTTTCCATTCCATTCTCACCCCTCTTCTCACTTCATGTGGTCACTCTGGGTGGCTAATTTTACTAACAGGGTTTCTCACCTCAGTCCTGTGTTCCAGCCAGGCCTAATCTTTCTCCAGTCCCGTAAGAGCCTCTTGCCCCAGTGGAGCCCTGTTCTACTTACTGCCTGGAATGCCTGACCCTGGGTCTTCCCAAGTGTCCCTCTTTCACATCATCACAGCTCAGCTCAAATATCATTTTCCTTAAAGAGTCCCTCCCTGAACTCCCTAACTAATTTATTTTTTAAATTAACTTCTTTTCCTCTGATGTGTGTCACACTGAAAGTATTTGCTTCAAAGTTTTCAAGAACTTCATATTACATTAATACATTAGCAAACTAATGGAAAAGCAATAGAATCTTTTCTGTGTTTGTAACAAAATGGTTCATGTTTAAATACATTAAAATGTGCACTCTTCTGAAGCTGTTTCCATATATTACAATTATTATTTTTCTCCACTACTTCAAAAATGTCATGGAAAAATGAAATTGAAAGTTAATTTCATTTTGGGCCAAAATATTTTTGAATTTCCCATGTGTCTCCACTGTAACCATATAAATGAAAGCTTGGGACAAAAATTTTGATACTACCCCATACTATTATGTGATATTTGATATTGTAATATCACAATTGGATATTATTATAATATCATATTCCTTCCAAATTGTTTTATTTTAATGAAGAAATATTTATAGTTTAAAAGTCTGTATATTTCCAAATGAATGTTATCTGATAGAAATTGAGAACAATATATAAATACAATTTGATATATGTAAATGTGAAATATATTGCAATGAATTTGAATAATCATTTACAATGAAGCCAAAATATCAGATTCTCTAAACAAAAGGAGCTAAGTAATTTATGTATGTCTCATCATTACCAAAATCTTCCTTTCTAAAATAGAAAAAATGTTGTTTAACCACCTAGAAGTCTTTTACAACCCATTAATTAATAGTAATATGTGACTTGCTTAGTTTATTGCATTTGCCATAGCTCATTAAATCTGGTCTTACTTGTAGTTGTAATCTGCGTTGGTTTCATGCCTTTTAATTATCTTTTGGTGAGTTAAGGGACTAGCCATATGGACTTAAGGTTTTTTTTTTTTTTTTGGTTTTGGTTTTTGTTTTTCCTGCATAATATTATAAAACTATTACTATAATTATTTATATGAATTTTAAATGCAACAGTTTTTCTTGGGAATTTACTAATGATTTTCATGTAATATTGGTACAGCTAGTAATTTCACACCTTAACAGCATCCGGGGACATGTGAGGGAGAGAATTCTAGCTTCTGGAATGTTCTAGCAGTACAATTTGTAAAAAGAAATAATGTGATCCTGCAGACAACTTGGTTGTTTTCCAAGTGGCGTGTTAGTCATGGTCTGTACTCTGAAGTGCACTTTTGAGTAAAGAAAACCAATAAGCTGTCCTTTTTACAGGCTCTCAAAGAACTCAACAATTTCCTTCAAGCATTTTCAAGAGTTCAGAGTAATGAATCCTTCTCCTGTGTTATTAGTATTCATTCCATTTAAAATAAAAGCTTCCCTTTTATTAATTACCCATATTATGCTTGACACATTTTTAAGTCTTTAAAATATAGCATTTTAATTTGCAATACACATTCTTCTGAAAGAAAATAGTTTTTAGCATAATTTGCTGTTCAAAGAAGTGAGCTCGAAGTGAAGTTCAGAGAAGTAAAGGTTCTTTTCCCAGAGGGACCTGCCGTGTCTGCTGACTTATGTGTCTCAGACACTTTGTACTGAAAGTGCATCTCCTGACTCGGAGCCACTGGATGCCATCGTCACGCTAAGTGAGTCAGGCATGGGACTATTACTTGCTGCTGTGATGATTTATGGGGGAACACTCTCTGGTAACTAGCAAGCTCTGGGTTCAGACCATAGGTCAAAGGCCAAGGTATGTGGCCTGTGTTCTGGCACAGCGCGTCAAGCTGCTGACTCCAGTATCCCAGATCACAGTACTGATTTGAGTTCCCAGCTGCTCCGTGTCCAATCCAGCTCCCTGCTAATGCACCTGGGAAGGTAGCAGATCATGGCTCAAGTACTTGAGTCCCTGCCAGCCATGACGGAGACTTGAATGGAGCTGTTGGCTTCAGCCTGGCTCAGCCCCCACCATTGGGTTCATTTGGGAAGTGAACCAGCAGGTACATGATCCCTCTGTCTGTCTGTCTTTCTTTCTAATCTTCTCTCTCATTAATTTTACCTTTCAAGTAATAAAATAAAACTCCCCCCCGCCAAAAAAAAAAAGACCAAGTTAAAATTCTGCTGCTTGGCATTCCTTCCTGATGGACACTTCTCTTCCCCTAGAAACACGCTATAGTACAATACTTACCAAACTCTACCACGATTTCCTGCAGTATCAGTGTAATGGCATATGGATTCTTGGAGTACAGAAGTGCATCGGATAATGGGAATTGTGCAGATAGTTGCAGGGTTTTACAATTTTAGGTAATGGAAACTACAGGAAGAGATACAATCATCACATAGAACATACTGAAGAATCTCCAACCTCAAAGGTTCAAACGGATATTTAAAGTAGTCCTAGGATTTCAGTCTTGATCTGGATAACTCCAGAGCTCATGCTGTTTCAACTAATTATCTCCTTAAATAATGAGTAATACATATGTTACATCTTATACTCAAGATCACTGATTTTTAGCCCAAAGAGGTATGGAAAAGACTTCAATCTTTCCCTCCTACATACTCCGTTTTCTCTTAGCATGGCAAGAGAACATCATGAGGGTGGGTACTAATACATAAAAACTTATTGTGCACCTACTATGTGCAAGTACCATTCTAGGTGCTATTGTGAGTATGTTAGGTTTCTTTTGCTGCTGCGGCAAATCACCATAAATAGTGATTAAACAGCATACATTTATTGTCTTATAGTTATGTTGATTAATTCAGCATGTTTTGAACTGAACTGAAATCCAGGCATTATCAGGGCTGCATTCATTTCTGGAGATTCTAAGGAACAATTTCTTTCTCTGTTTTTTTATTCTGGTTTCCAGATGTTTTTCACATTTCTTAGCTCTTAATCCTTTTCCTCCACCTTCAAAGCCAGCAGCACAACATCTCTCTGACTCTGCTTCTGTCAACACTTCTCTTTCTCTGGCTCATCTACCTCCTTTTTATGCTTAAAAATAGATTTATTTATTTATTTATTTATTTGAACAACAGAATGACAGAGACAGATAGACAGAATGAGAAAGATCTTCCAACTGCTGGCTCACTTCCTAAATGGCTGTAACACCCAAGATTGGACAAGGCTGAAGCCTGAAGCCAGGAACTGCATCTGGGTCTCCTATGTGGGAGATCTTCCATCTTCCACTGCTTTTACAGGTACATTACTAGGGAGCTGGGTCATAAGTGGAGCAGCCACAAAATATGGAAATGATATTTAAACTTTGGCCACTAATTGCAAAGACCATGATCTAATCTGCAGACTTCATATAGTGAAGGAGGATTTATAAGATGATTCCATATCTGCACACAACATTGGTGATCACAGTTAGTATGTAATTTGCTGAAACTCCCTAAAAGAGGCATCAAGGGAATAACTGAAAAGTAGGAAGTTGGTAATATCATGATGTGTAGTGGAGAAGACCATGTTGGAGAATACCAGAATCTGTGCCAGGGAGATAAATACTGCTAGGAGAATTTAGGGGGATGTGGCTGGTCTGTTATCTGTTGAATCTGCATTGGAATAGATAAATAAAAAAGGATATTTGTAGGTTTTCGAGTAAGTGAATAATATGATAAAACCATATTTTGGGGACATTAGTCTGACAGCAATATGCAATATTTCAGGAAAAGAAGAGAAGTAGAAAAAATAGGAATGCCAACAGACATTTGCAATTGTTTCAATAGCAAGTGATATAAGAATCTCAGAAGCAGGCTTCTGTGACAGGTAGACCACGCAAACCCTGCTTGATAATATCTTCTTATTGATCACCAAATAAAATTTGTAATGTCTCAAATTTAATAATTTTAGTGTCATTTTTTTCCATGAACTTTTAAAAAAATTTGTTTGAGAGGCAGAGAGAAAGCTTCCACCTGCTGGTTCACTCCTCAAATGCCTGCAAGTCAGGGCTAGACCAGGGCTGGACCAGGGAACACAATCCAGGTCACTCATGTTAGTGGCTAGAAATCAGTTATATCACCCATCACTGCTGCCTCCCAGTCTGCATTAGTAGGAAGCTGCAGTCAGGAGACAGAGCCAGAGCTTAGAATTGATCCCAAGTACTCTGATGTGAGGTACAGGTTCATTAACTGATAGACTGAATTTCCATTTCTCAAAGCTAATATTTTTGAAGATAAAATTCATCATACCTAGTAAGATATCGAATTTCAGAGAAATTTAAGAGTTCAATTTTCTCCATACTATTTTTTTGGGTTTAGGCACTCAGATATTTATAAAATGTTTTCACATATAACCTAGGAATTCATGAAGCACATAGTGTCACACAGGTTACAAAGGAAACCAAAACTTGAAGAAATTGTATATTGCCAAATCCAGACTGATGAATTCAAGTAAGAATTTACATCTAACTTTTTGTGTTATTGATGTTCGGTAGTAGATAAATATAATTAACTTTTCAATCTTTAATATGGCTTACACAAAAGAGAGCCTATATTTTATTATTTTCATGAAATTGGTATAATCTTAAGTTTAGATTCTTTTAGAAGAATTTTAGCAAGCAAGGAAATGACCCCTTCAACCCTCGACTCCCTAAATTTCCTTTCTGTTTCCCAAAACTACTATCTTAGTCACTTCCTGAGAACAGCATTTGTTAAGAATGCACAGCTGAAATCTATTCATTGCTTCAAACTACACATCAGAAAGTCAAATCACCAGCTGCAGCTTCCTGAGAGGATAAAATGTGAGGAATTGGAAATATATAATCAATTGATCTGGATCGAGCCGAGTGCAGATTCCACTGTGACACTCCATCTCATAGCCTCTGTTTAATTTGTTTCAGCATTTAAGATATTAAATTCATATCTGTGTGGCGAAGATGATTAGAAAAGGGTAACTCCTCCCTTAGGGATCTATTTTAAAATGTCACAATTAAAATTTTCAGAAAGTTTTGAGCAATTTTAGCCTCCTGGCTGATGCAGTATACTGAGGAGCACCGTTAGCTTAAGGATGCTATCTAGAAATGGAAATGTTGATTTACCCTTGCCCCCTGCCATGCCACCTAATTGGAAGGAACTGCTCTCAGTGGTAGGCACACTAATATGTGAAATTTTTTTTTGGCAATGAAACTGGGAATAGCATAATAAGTGGCTTTGTGATTGGGGATATATGCTGTGCCTATATTGGAAAGCTAACATGTTTAATTGCTTTCTAAATAAATTTGAACAAATGTGACAAAGGAAAAGAAAGGTAGAATTAAAAAAATCTGATAGCAAAACTGTGTAATTACTTAATCTCCAGGTTCATAATTATATTATAATGTGAAAATATGAGAAATAAATTTGTCCCAGGGATGGAAAATGGCTTCCAAACAACTGTCATCACCTCAGTCTTTCACTACCTACTCCCCAAACTCCCTTTGAGATCCTCAATACACATGTGTGTATGACAGTAACAGTAAAAGTGTAACAACAGCTAGGAAATCTCTTCTGTTAGAATAGAATATGTATGGATATTTTTAATGTCATTTATCTGTTCTAAATTTGTCATGACAAAATATGGTTAAACTGATAGAAGGTTAGGTGTACATAATAGCTAGATCACAGATACGTTTACTGTTTCTATGTCATCTGACCAAGCTAACAATTTCAATCAATACATGTAGTCAGAAGTTACCATTCTATCATTAAATACTTTCTCAGAGATCTCTGAATCAGATAATTACATTTACAACTCAAATAGAGATTTTCTCCATCTTTTCTTTGTGATTATGGACAAATTGAAAGTTTCCTTCAGGAAAAAAAGCAATGAGTCTACCAAAATCCTCGTCATATATTCCCTCTTTAAAGTATGACAACATAGTGAATTGTACCTTGTAAATCTTTACAAGAAATTCAGTGATGTTACATTTGTCAAGTATTAGCTGGTTTCTCAGAATTTTCTGTGTCATAGCAATAACACATAAAAAAGTGAAGATACAAGTTTTTGCAATGATGACTCAGGTTCTTAATGGCCAACTGTATTCCATCTAACTGTAGTTAGAACTTCCATGGATTGCCTTTAATGGGTGAGAACACATGGTCTAATGTCTAATTTCTTTGGAAGTAGCAGTTACTAATAATAGAATCAAAAGCAATTTTAAATGATTGAGCTTAGGAAACTACCAATGTTTTAAAAGTTCTATGTCATTACTATTATTGACTCTTTGAAAACAGAATTCAGGGGAATATAATCTTTATACCCTAAATAATAGGCTCAGTTTCTGAAGAAAACATGAGTCGAAGGTGAACAGCTTTCAGTGTGTTGAACATTAAATGGATTAAACGTGTAACTAGTAGCAATTTAAAAATCAGATCCCTACAATTCCTTAATGAGCAATGTAGATTGATCAAAGTACAGATCCTGGTTAATATAATCATTATTGAGATCATCTTAACATTAGCCAGTTTAATCTGGATTGTTTAACTTATAAATAATTGCTATTAACTTGGAGAAAGTGATTTTCTTTTTTTTTTTTAAATTGATCAGCAGCATGGTGTAAAGAGCTGGAACTTTGATGTTAATGACAACACACAGAGGGCATTTATTTTATAGCACGAATATTCAGCCCTCACAATGCCAGGCACTGAAAAACATGCTCTATGTACACCTGTCTTAAAAACAGCAAAAGGACACACAAAATTGAAAGGAAGGAAAAAATGCGAAGATTTCTGTAGCTTGATTAGCTCCCCAATATTCTTCCCCAGGAGACTTTCTTTTTTCTTTTTTTTTCTTTTTTTGACAGGCAGAGTTAGACAGTGAGAGAGAGACAGAGAGAAAGGTCTTCCTTTTGATTCACCCCCAAAGTGGCCGCTAAGGCTGGTGCACTGCGCCTATCTGAAGCCAGGAGCCAGGTGCTTCCTCCTGGTCTCCCATGCAGGTGCAGGGCCCAAGCACTTGGGCCATCCTCCACTGCACTCCTGGGCCACAGCAGAGAGCTGGACTGGAAGAGGAGCAACTGGGACAGAATCCGGCACCCCAGTCGGGACTAGAACTCGGTGTGCTGGCGCCGCAGGCGGAAGTTTAGCCTAGTGAGCTGTGGCGCCGGGCCCCAGGAGACTTTCTAATTTATCTACAAACTAGAAAAAGAAGCTGGAGAAAATTATAAAATTTCCTTTTTCATCAAATGATCTGTGTTGAAATGCCTGCTGGTGAAAAGCATACTTCTGATAAAACTGATTGAAGTTATCAGTTTGGTTGGCCAACACAATCAGATAAGAGATGTATTTAAGATCTGTCATAAAATATAATACTATTCCTAATATATTTATATATAAATGTAACATTGCTATGGATAAAGCCATATCATTAGCCAAATTTAATTAATTAAATAAAATGCATTGTACTTACAGAACAATAAATGGAAGCTGCAGTCATACACAGTAAGACAAAACACCATTTTATACATACATGTTGATAAATACTATTCTTTTCAACCCCATTGGCATGTCATTTGCACAGGCTCATATATAGTACTTTTGAAAAATATCAAGTAAAGCATTTTGCTATAGCCAAGTCTTCACCTGTCTTTATAGGAAGTAATTCTGGGATTCATCAGTAAAACAAAGTTATATGTGAATATGCTATGGAATGAAAAAAAATTGTGCATTTAATTTATAAATTGCTGCTCTGACTCCAAAGACACAATATTTAACAAAAATACATTAAACAAAAAAAGCTGTGGCCAGGAATCTTAAAAGTATTAAGCATCTATTCTAGAAAGAAATTTCTTGCCTTCTGCCCCAAAGATGGCAATATGCTAAAGCAGGTCCGAGTAAAACATATCACAGTGGAAGACACCGTGCAGAAAAAAATTAAAGGAAACAAAATCCCTGCTTTCCATTCCTGTTAGGTGGAATCTGCTAACTGCTAACAGGAAACTTCATTTTACACAGACCAAAGGTGATTCATAGAGGCTAGGTTTTTGGTGAAATCATGTTTTGTGATTACAGATTGTCTTCCACTAACAATAATCAATTTTAGTATTGAAAAAGTATAAGGCCAGGATGATGTTTTATAAACAGCATGTACAAAATTCTCAAGACATTCCATTTAAGGATGTTACCCTTACTTTTTTCTGTCATATTTCTTTACCAGCAATGCTAACACTGTCCAATTATAAATTACTGCATACCATATTTTGTATTAAATCACCAAAAAAAAATGAGAGTAATTACAGCTAACAAAAAATATGCTAGTTAACAATGTACCCCAATCTGATACTTGGAAAAAGACTGTCTCAGCTTGGTGCCTATTATGTTTTTAAGCAAATGCTTGAACAGACTTGATTGTGATTCCTTTGGTGTTAATAGTGGATTCTTTTTCAGGAGGTGGGAAATCTCTAGCTGTCTTCTTTGGTTAGGTGATTAGCTATTGATGGGCAGTGTCTACATCCATTAATACTCTGGGTTTGCAAAATTGTGAGGTTTGAAGTCAGTAATTTATCTTTAATTTGTTATTTGGAATGCTTGAATAAAGTTACTTCCTCCTTATCTGCTATTAATCTACTTAGTGATAGAAGTGATACAGAAATAGAATAAATGTTGGATTAATCTGTTTCATTTGTCAGTTTCCAAGTTAACAGATTGATCTCTTTTAATTCTTTAAGGATGAGCAATTTACTTGGTAACAAAATAATTCGTGGATTTAAATGTAATGATGATATTGAGTAGTTGCAGTTACTATCTTTTTCAAAGTTCAAATTTTCCTATTTTGTCTTGGGGAAGTCCCTTCAAGTTGACTCCTAGGGACTTTCAATATGAACCTATCAGGGTGTCCAGATTCCTCACTCTTTGGTATAACGAGCCCCAGACTCGAATAAACAAGAGTGTCAATCATTAAGTCAACAACAGGAGTCACTGTGCACTTACTCCCCATGTAGGATCTCTGTCCTGAATGTGTTGTACAGTGTGAATTAATGCTATAACTAGTACTAAAACAGTACTTTACACTTTGTGTTTCTGTGTGGGTGCAAACTGTTGAAATCTTTACTTAATATATACTAAACTGATCCTTTGTATATAAAGATAATTGAGAATGAATCTTGAAGCGAATGGAATGGGAGAGGGAGTGGGAGATGGGAGGGTTGCGGGTGGGAGGGAAGTTATTGGGGGGGGGTAAAGCCACTGTAATCCAAAAGCTGTACTTTGGAAATTTATATTTATTAAATAAAAGTTAAAAAAATCATTTCTCCTAGCAGTCCGATCTCTTTTTTTGAAAAATGAGATTTTAAGAATATAATCAGATTACTAGAGGTGTGCATTGGCACAGGATTAGTAAGAATGAAATATGAATATCTCAGGAGTAGATCATATGAATATTTACCTGCTAAATCCAGGGTTATAATATTTCTTACTTTTCCTTGTTAACAACATTTGTGGCCGGCGCCGCGGCTCACTAGGCTAATCCTCCGCCTTGCGGCGCTGGCACACCGGGTTCTAGTCCCAGTCGGGGCGCCGGATTCTGTCTCGGTTGCCCCTCTTCCAGGCCAGCTCTCTGCTATGGCCCGGTAGAGCAGTGGAGGATGGCCCAAGTACTTGGGCCCTGCACCCCATGGGAGACCAGGAGAAGCACTTGGCTCCTGGCTTTGGATCAGCGCGAAGCACCTTCCGTAGCGCTCTGGCCCTGGCAGCCATTGGAGAGTGAACCAATGGCAAAAAGGAAGAACTTTCTCTCTGTCTCTTTCTCTCTCTCTGTCCACTCTGCCTGTTACAAAAAAAAAAAATTCGTGTCTTTTCTCACGCATGAAGAAACCAAGCTCTAATGATGATCAGGGCTAATGGGTTAGATCTCCCTTAATTGTTCATTTACTTTTTTCCATATTATGCATACAAGTCTCAAAATAACAATGATTTGGCCAGTAAAAAATTGCAGGCATTTTTTTCATACTTTGGTTTCATTTTGATTTACAGATATTTTAGTATCTAGGTTTATTCATAAGAGGAAAGTTGACCGAAAGTGTAACTTGAAAGTTCACTTGAAGTGAAGCAGAGGAGCAACCAAACTATCTGTTTGCTTCTCTATTGTTACTTTTATATGCTTTGGTTATTACCACTGAGTAATAAAAAGTTCATAAATATTCTGATAGCACTCAGGAATTTAAAACTGTAAAGTGTGGCTGAGATATGTACATTTCTAGTTTGTGTTATATAGCTTCTGCCAAGTTTCAGTTTCCTGAGATATACCTCTCTGATCTCTTGTATTACTTTATACTGCACAAAATATGCTGTACCTAGCTCTCAACACATTTGTCATAACTCATTTCAAGTTGTTTTGCCTAAAAAACTGTAAACTCCTCTGGTCTATCTTTCTTGACTATATTCTTAGAACATAGCACACACTCAGTACATATCTGCTGAACGATTGTATAAATCAATCAACCTTCTCATATTTTAGATAAACATTAATTATATTAGCTTAGCTCTGTATTTGATAAGCACTATTATACAAAGGCACTATATTTTCACAGTTAGTTTTTATCCTAGAAAAACAGAAGCTTAACATTTTATTAGATTTTAGTGAACATTTCTTCCCTGTAACCACCCAGGCTGGATAATGATATCGTGACACTATCACGAAATAAGGAATAGTGGGAGATTCCATACCATCGCTTACTGAAAGGCATCTACAGAGTTTTGCCATCGTCTCCGGTTCTGTGATGTGCAGCTGCTACTCTGTCCTCTGCACAGCCTACCCATTACATGCAGCTGGGCTGAGCTCTCCCTATGCCATGCGATTAACATTCATCCCAACGCTGTTGACCTCTAAGTAACTCAGGGGCTACATTGTACTCTTCCCTAACCTGTTATTGGCACCCTTAGTTTCTTGCTTATTGCTTAATTCACTAATTATGCCCTTGTGTTAATAAATATGCCAGATACCTGCTGGTTGCTGACATTCTAATCTTGATCCTCCGCACTGATGGTCTATACTCCCTCCACAGTCTGTTTCTTTCTCCCTCCGCTCTAGGCTGATCCTGAGTCCTATTCAGTTTCATTCTCTGGATCCAACCATATGATCTGTACCTAAGGGTGGATTTCCAGTTGTATAAACGAGTAACTTGGGAAAATGGTCTGAATATCTGTACACTTATGGAATTGCACAGCAATCATGATACATTAAACTTTCTTTGTCCAGTTATCAGAGGAACAATTGATTCTCCTTTAGAGACTCCAATAGAAACGTGAATCACATATTTTTCAAATGTAACATTTCATAATTCAGCAATCTTTTGTACATATATTATCCCCCGACCCCAAAGCTTGTATAACTCTGAACTGAGAAAATTTTTATTTTTATATAGACTTAGATTCAGAGACTTTAAGTGAGTTTTCTAAGAGCAGAATATAAGTGGAAGAACACATTTGAAATGCACCCTGTTATTCCTCTGTTAAGTGATACATTTCATTGCTTGATCACCACATATAGTATAGTGACCAAACTTCTTAACTTCTATGTGCCTCGGTTTCTTATATCCTGTTAAATGACTTCCTTTGTCAAAGTGAGTTAACTATGTAAATTGCTTTGAACTCCTGCAGAAAAAAAAAAAAAGGAACTGTAGGAGTGATAATTAGATGCCTTGATATTACAGATGTTTTTAAATGGAGTTGAAAGGTTCATGGAATAAAATTCTTTCCATATTTTCATTAATATGGATTTTTTATGCCCTTTGGAAGTTAACCTGAAAAATGTTTTCCTTCTTTTATAATAAAAAGTGAACTTTATTCTCTTTGACTCTGAAATTATTTATGAAAAAAAATTTCAATTTTCATGAAACCAAAAATGTAACTAGTTCAAATGTGTGCTCTACTTTGCCAGTGGAGAAATCCATTTCTAATGGAACTACAAAACCTTATTCCACCGAAAACAAAAACTAGTCCTTCGAAGCCATTGAAAATTTTGTTTCTGAAATCAGATCCATTGGTTAAGAAGTCATGGGTTCAAGTGGAAAGTAGTTGTGCTAATTTGCACTGCCTATTTTTTTTTTTTTTTTTTTTTTTGACAGGCAGAGTGGACAGTGAGAGAGACAGAGAAAGGTCTTCCTTTGCCATTGGTTCACCCTCCAATGGCTGCCACGGCCAGCGCGCTGAGGCCGGCGCACCGCGCTGATCCGATGGCAGGAGCCAGGTGCTTCTCCTGGTCTCCCATGGGGTGCAGGGCCCAAGCACTTGGGCCATCCTCCACTGCACTCCCTGGCCACAGCAGAGAGCTGGCCTGGAAGAGGGGCAACCAGGACAGAATCCGGCGCCCCGACCGGGACTAGAACCCGGTGTGCCGGTGCCGCAAGGCAGAGGATTAGCCTAGTGAGCCGCAGCGCCGGCTACACTGCCTTTTGAACTTACCAAGACCAAGTTCTTAGCCCCAAAATGAGAAATATGTCCATTTATACGGGTTTTACAGCATTTTTAAAGTATCTAAATATGATGTAGTATTAATATATGCTTTTCTAGTCAACTGTTCAAAATGAGTAGATTTTTGTGTTTATCCTTTTAGGACCCTTACGCATATTTTTAAAGAAATAAGGACAGTATTCTTGCAATGCTGTATACAGAGAGAATGTTGAACACAGCTGAATCTTGCTTAATTACTTAAAATTGCATGTCATTGCAGTGCACAACCCTAGGAAGCCTAATACAGTACTACATCTGCTTTTGGATTATAGATTTTCAATCTGCCAACTTATTAAATTCATCTCAGAAGTATTAAATCTGTTTATATTGCCTATTGAGTACACAAAAGATCTGTACTTTTTCCTTGTCAGTCAAATATAAATTTATTTCACCATTTACCATCAAAGGTTTCTAGAATATTCACAAAATTCTCACCTTCAATTTTATTGCTCTGACTGGCAGAATCCTCTGGCATGACATGGTAATATACTGCATATGGTGCAGTCTACTTCAATACAGCCCAGCTTAATTATTGCTTAATAAGGAACTCTGAATGTTCCACTATTATCTTCTTTTATGTAAGTAGCATACATTAAAAACTGCACCAAAACTTGTTGCTATTTATACTTGCATAGTACAAAAGAACTTTGAGGTTTTTTTTTCCCTTTTTCAAACACTTTATTTTAGAGGAAAACAAGCTGAGTTCTAAGAACTGAGTATTTTCTGAAATGGCAGAGCCAGTTGGTGAGATCCCTGAGATTAAGGTAAAATATCTAGGCTCCTGTTCTTGTCTTCTTTCTGCTTTTTCTTTTGTACTGCCTCTCACATGTGTTTTGTCATAAAACATCACCAAGCTGATTTCACTTTGATTAAGGGAAAGCTACTAATGACACAGGGAGAATGACCAAAAGCAGGGATGGATTATTGTTATGCAACTTGAAACTTTCCAAAGTCTAAACAGCAATGCAAGCTAGTTATGACTTACATGCTATAGGTAGCAGTGAACATTGTAAAAGAACAAGGAAAAATGATTAAAAAGAAAACCGATACATCTTAAAAACAATGCCTTTTGGCCATAGCTAGTATTTTAGCTGTGATTATTTAAGTTGATATTTCTTTTTTTTTTTTTTTTCAGTTAAGGCTTTTATTTTTTTCCTTAAATATTCTTCCTGTCATGTGAAAATCTACAAGATGCCTGTCACATTCTTTTTTTTTTTCTCAAACAATGGATTTAAATTCCTATGGACTTCTTTCAGATATTGGAATAATAAGATACACATTATGAAATAACAAGGCATAAACTATCTTATGAAATATAAAAATCAATCTAAAATGAGTAATAGACACAATTATAAGTATATATGTACATATTAAACCTAATAGAAGTCACAGCACTGAAAAAATATAAATGGTAAAATAATAGATTAGATGGAGTAAAACAAAATGTTAGCAGATGACATAAATCTGAGAAAATGACACATAATCTAATAGAAGGAAAATGCAAATTATGAAGGAGTTTATTGGTATTAATGAGCAAATGAGGAGTATAATGTATGTCTCAGAACAAAAGAATGGAGAGACTAGAAGAGAGGTAAAATTTGGAAAATAATGACTAAGAAATTCCCCAAATTCATAAAACTCAAATATCTATGACACTGGAAGTGAAACATATACAAATGAGACATAGAAGAAATGCATGGACAGCCATTTGGTGACACACTCAAAACAAAGAGAAACTTTTAAAAGAAGCTAGAGGAATAATGGTTTGTGTCAAATGGAAAACAAATAGAAACGAGCAGCCAACATTTTAAAGCAACAGTGGAAGACAGAAGTTAATTAAGTATTGAAAATACTAGGCCGGCGCTGTGGCTCACTAGGCTAATCCTCCGCCTTGCAGTGCCGACACACCGGGTTCTAGCCCCAGTTGGGGCGCCGGATTCTGTCCTGGTTGCCCCTCTTCCAGGCCAGCTCTCTGCTGTGGCCCGGGAGTGCAGTGGAGGATGGCCCAAGTGCTTGGGCCCTGCACCCCATGGGAGACCAGGAAAAGCACCTGGCTCCTGGCTTCGGATCAGCGCGGTGCGCCATCCGAAGCATGCTGGCTGCGGCGGCCATCAAAGGGTGAACCAATGGCAAAAGGAAGACCTTTCTCTCTGTCTCTCTCTCTCACTGTCCACTCTGCCTGTCAAAAAGAAAAAAAAAAAAAAAAAGAAAATACTGAGAGAAGATATATTCCAACGCCAAATTATGTAATCAACAAATTTTTAAAGAGCAAGTGTGAAATACAGATCTCTGGATAATTTTCCTTAAGAGCTTTACTAAAAAACAAGAAACCCTCTGAAGAATAGTTGTGGCTTACCTTGTAGTGCAGTGAGTTAAGCTACCTCCTGTGACACCAGAATCCCATATGGGCGCCAGTTCAAGTCCCAGCTGCTCAACTTCTGATCCAGTTTCTTGCCTTAGCCCTGGGAAACCAGAAATGGCCCAAGTCCTTGGGCCCCTGCACCTGTGTGGGAGACCTGGAGGAAGCTCCCAGCTCCCGGCTTCATCCTGGCCCAGCAGAAGGAAGATTCTCTCTCTCATTCTCTTTTCTCTCTCTCTCTCTCTGCCCTTAAAATAAACAAATAAATAATTTTTTAAAAAAAATATTATCACTCAGATGGAAACAAAGTAATTCCAGAAGGAAAGTCAGTGAAACAAGAGGGAATGAGCATCATGAAAATTGGAAAATAGTTAGATAAGTATAAATAAACAGGCTATTTTTTAAAAAAAATTATTTATTATTTAAAGGCAGAGTTACAGAGAGATAACAGACAGAGTGCAAAATCTTCTATCTGTTGGTTCACTCCCCAAATGGCTGCAATGGCCAGGGTTGGGCCAGGCCGAAGCCAGGAACCCGGAACTCCATCTGGTCTCCTATATGGTGGCAGGGTCCCAAATACTTGGGCCATCCTCTGCTGCTTTTCCAGGTGCGTTAGCATGTCACTAAACCAGAAACGGAGCAACTGGGACTCGAACAGGCTGGGCTGGTGTCTTGATATGGGAATCCAGTGTTTCAAGCAGCAGCCAAACCTGCTGTGCCACAATGTGAGCCCAAAATTTGTAGGTTTTTAAAATGACAGAAAAGCAATCATTTAGAAATCATGCAATCACAATGAAAGTGTTTTAAGGTCCATTTATGATTTGTTTTTTTTTTCTTTTTTTTAACTTTTATTTAATAAATATAAATTTCCAAAGTAGAGTTTATGGATTACAATGCCTTCTGCCCCCATAACTTCCCTCCTACCCACAACCCTCCCATCTCCCGATCCCTCTCCCATTGGCTTCAAGATTCATTTTCAATTCTCTTTATATACAGAAGATCAATTTAGAATACATTAAGTAAAGATTTCAACAGTTTGCACCCACACAGAAACATAAAGTGTAAAATACTGTTTGAGTATTAGTTATAGCATAAATTCACATTGAACAACACATTAAGGACAGAGATTCTACATGGGGAGTAAGTGCACAGTGACTCCTGTTGTTGACTTAACAAATTGACACTCTTGTTTATGGCATTAGTAATTGCCCTAGGCTCTTGTCATGAGTTGCCAAGGCTATGGAAGCCTTTTGTGTATTTAGACAAGGTCATAGTCAAAGTGGAAGTTCTTTCCTCCCTTCAGAGAAAGGTACCTCCTCCTTTAATGGCCTGTTTTTTCCACTGGGATCTCACTCACAGAGATCTTTCATTTAAATTTTTTTTTTTTTTTTTTTTTTGCCAGAGTGTCTTGGCTTTCTGTGCCTAAAATACTCTCATGGGCTCTTCAGCCAGATCCAAATGCATTAAGGGCTGATTCAGAGGCCAGAGTGCTGTTTAAGACATCTGCCATTCTTTGAGTCTGCTGTGTATCCTGCTTCCCATGTTGGATCTTTCTCTTCCTTTTTAATTCTATCAGTTAGTATTAGCAGACACTAGTCTTGTTTATGTGATCCCTTTGATCTTATATTTCTAAAAGGTCCTTTTGATGATGATTTCATAGAAAGCAGTGGGAAAAGGCAGGAACGTAGCTACAAGGAAGAGCAAGGGACTTCATAAGTAGAAGTGATTTAAAAAATAAAAAATAAAGGTAGGGAAACATTCCTTCCCTATCATCATAAAATCCAGTTTTCCTTGACAACTGATAAAATATGTCACCAGCGTTGTAGCCTTTAAGAGATGTTAGGAATTCTGAAATTGAAAAGACTGATAAAGATAGACAAAACCTGAAAGCATCCAGAAGCTGACAAGTTTAAGATTGCAGAAATTTCTGCTACCATTGTTACTTCCACCCACATAACGGCAGGGGCTATCTTTATTCTCTAATTGACTGTATATCTAAAGTTTTAAAAATGGTTCTAGCTACCATTTACAGAATTTATTTATATGTGCTTGTTCTGTGACCAACACTCTTAAAACATCCTTCTATGCGATTCTTAGGGCAGCTTACCTGAGCAGGTAGAAATTGCAGTTACATGCATTTTTTGCTGAGATAGTGGTTAAGAAGCTGACCTAAGACATCCCAAGTGTGGGAATAGGGATTGATTCATATGTCCAGAAGGAAGTTTGTGTTCTTATGGATTGCAAAGTATTCCTGGTGCAGGCAGAGTCCTTTGGTAAGTTTGCTCTCACTTTTAGTAGGAACATTATTCATTTGCTTAACTACTTGTTCTCCTTAAGGATAAAAAGTAAGGAAAATCAAAATTCATGGCGGTATCTGAAAATTTCTCTTTCTGTCTTGTAAGTTCTTCTACTGATCAGTTGAGTTTCCCTTCCACTTTCACTGTTTGGAAATATCATGCCTGGTTCTCTCCCCAAATGGTCTCAATAGCCAGGGCTGAAACTGTGCCGAAGCCAGGAGCAAGGAGCTTCATCCAGATCTCCCACATGGGTGACAAGAGCCCAAAGACATGGGCCTTTGTTTGGCTGCTTTTCCTCCAGCACATGGGCAGGGATCTGAATCACACTCTTCTGAGCTGGTTCTCTACTAATATACTTGGGAAGGCAGCATAAGATGACTGAAGAGCTTGGCCCCTTGCACGCACGTGGGAGACTTGGATGGAGTTCCAGGCCCCTAGTGCCATCCCACTCCTCCTCCCCACCACTCACCCTTTCTGTGTCTCTGCCTTTCAAACAAATAGATAAAAAGGCCTTTTAGAAAAAGTGACATGCTCCAATAGAGGCTATTCAGTGGAGAAGTAAGACCAACTATGGAAGATATTAATTGACTTTAAGAGATGTAAGTTAGTTTTAATTAAAGCCAGCACTCATTATTTAGCACGCATCTGTGATTTTTCTCAAATGCAGACAGATTGTGCCATAACACAAAATGGGCCATGCTCTGGGAGTGCTGCAGGTATGATGAGTTGAGATTTCCTGTGCAAAAAGCAGTTTGGAACGACAGCTGTTCCAAGACACATATTTGATCTATACACTATAGACACTGTAAAGTAGGAACCACAGTAGATGAAATAGTTCCTAAGTTTCAACAGTTGAATTATAATGATTACATAAAATAAAATGCCTGCTGCAAACTTTTAAAATTATAACCAGAAAGGAGAATGTTCTCAGGTCCTTAGGAAGTGATTTACGGAAGTATTGTTTATGATTTTCTATAAGGAGAAGTGCATGGTGCATTTCCTGGGGAAAGTCACTTTGATTCTGCATTAGTTATGCTTTTTTAAAATTCATTGAAATCACTTATTATGAATTACAGCATCATTGTTTTCATATCAATAGTATACATTATATCAAAAGGGACTTAAGTGCTGTTTTTTAAAAAACCTTGGCTCCTCAGGTAGTGTATACTGATTACAATATCATTATTTTTAAAAGAAAATAAAGGGGGAAAGCTTGCTTGGTAAGTGCTGTGTATAAACAACCTGTCCTGAGGCAATGATTTTTTAGTGAAGCAGAAGCTGCTGGTGCTGGTTTTTGGTCATTACTGTGATTTGTAGGCCAGGTAGCTCTGCCTCCACCCATGTATTGCCAGGCTTGCAGTTGATTCAGCAGACTAGTATCTGCAAGGTGCACAGCATTGTCTGGTAACATTCCACAGCTTGCCAGTAAGCTACTCCTGTCTTGTCTCGTTCATCACACTAGATCACTGCACCAGGGATTATTGGTGATCAAATGGAGCACTAGTTGAACACCACCGTGCTGAGCCAGGACTGGGACAAACGGAGTGTGACAGCTAAGCTCCGATAGTCTAGTGTAGCGCCTAAGTCGTGGACAGGTCTACAACCTGACATAGAGCCATGACGAGCAACTTTAGCCTAGTTTAGCAAAGATGAGGGACTATGAAGTTTAAGGGCAAAATGTTAACAATGTCTGGTTTTGAAGAAAATTTTAGTTGTGTAACTTTGCATAGATCATACCCTTTATGCTCATGGTTTGTATTTTAGATCTGAGTATTCATCAATCAATCAATAAGATACTCTTAGGGAGCTTTCCTTTTTTTTTAAAAAAATGACTGGACTGTTGATGAACCATAGTTACTGCCAGCTTGGCATGACAGGGGGTGAACTTTTAATAGTGCAATCCCTCAATCCACCAACCCTCATCTCTCCCTGTGCAGCCAACAGCACCCCTGCCAAAAACAGGAAGGAAATTTTCATAAAAACTAGCAGTGAGCCATGGTACATTACCACAAAGAAAAAGATTAGGCTTCAAAGTAGATGCTGTAACAAGTAACACATCCAAGAACTTCTGCTTTGGGCCAGCAAGGACACTTTCTGAGTAAACCCGAAAGCCACTTTGATAAAAATAAATCCATAAGTCATTCAGTCCTTTAAGGGAGTTCAGAAAGGAGTGATGGGCCTGGGCCTTGCTTCCTTGTTAACATGTTCAGAATATTTACCAGCAGAATGAAGAGTCCATATCACAAAGCAAAATCAACAACAGAAATCACCTAATCAACCATGATATACTTGATCTGTCTATATTATGTATTATAAATAAATCTAGCATTTATGTATTTTGAACTAGAGCCAACTGGAAAATGAGAAAAATCGGTGTTTGCATCCCTGTTTAGTTGAGTAAAACTGGGGAAGAGAAAACTAAGGCCCCTCAAAATTGAACCAACTTCATTTAAGAAAATTTATCCACATTTTTCAGACTCACATCATGCTAACCAGAAACCAGACAGGTCCTTTTGCATAAAATGAGATAATACTGGAAGCTTTGTGAGCTGAAAGAAATGCCGATTATCTGCATGATATTCTTTCTATCTTTCAAAAAAAGCTATTTATCTATTTAAATGGCAGAGTGACAGAGGGAGAGGGGCAGAGGCAGAGGGAGAAGAAAAATGAGGGAGAAGGGGAAGAGAACAGAAGCGGGGTGAGAAAGAGAATGAGTAAATAAATATATATGCTTCTATGTTCTGGTGCTTTCCCCAAATGGTCACAACACTGCACCTGGGGTGGGTTGAAAGCAGGAGCCAGGAACTCCTTCAGGATCTCAATGTGGGTGATAGAGAGCCAAGTGTTTGAGCCTTCAGCCATTGCCTTCCCAGGATCATTAGCAGGTAGCTCGGTTGTAAGTAGAGTAGCCAGTAGTTGAACTGATGTTCTGATATAGGATGACGGCATCCGAAGCCATGGCTTAACCTGATGTACCATGGCACCTGCCCCTGCTTAGATCTTTGGAATCACTGATAAAGGTTTTTATTTGGTTATATCTATAAATCAAATCATTCTATTTTCATATTTTGTGGATAAACGAATTGGAAGAGAGATGAGAGATCCACAGGACAGAGGCATGTCCTCACCCCTGAAACTAGCAAATGGAAATTTTCTCTTTGGAGGAAAAATTCTGAGTTCTCAAAAGTTTACATGAACTATTATTGCCAAACATAAGTAAATGCTACAAAGAGTAAAATGTAAAAGAGGAAAAATATCAGATTTGTACCCCTAACTTAACATAATACAAATTTTAGATAGAGACTATAAAATGCCCATGAAATGCTGCAAAAAAAGTTTATCTAATAAAAAAATAAACATGACTCTATCCAGACTTACACAGATCTGAAAAAGAATCAAATATAACTTAAAATGAAATATATTAAATGAAACATTAGAGTAGCCATTACTGAAGCAGAAGAATTAGAAATTATAAAAAATATTTGAAGATAATTCCCTAAAAATTTTCCAAACTCATGAAAATTATGATTCCATAATTATTGGAGCTCTGTATGTCCCAAGTAGCATGAATTAGAACTCCACAATCAAAGGGTAGAACATTAGTTGCAAAGTTCTATAAAACAGTGAGACAAGACAAAAACCTACCAAAGTTCTTTAAAATAGTGCGACAAGACAAAAACCTACAAAACAATGACAGTCTTTCAGTAGCAACAATAGAAACCAGAAGATAGGGCGATAAATACTTCAAAATGCCCAACAAAATATAACGGTTTACCTAGGATTAAGTGCTTAGAAAAAATTTCTGTTAACAATACAGGTTTAAAATTGTGAATAAAGAAAAACTGAGAGTTTACCACCAACAGTATTAACTAAATAAAAGGTTAAGTTGGACTTGCCCCAAATGGTGGAGTTAGAAATGTGCCAGGGGATTCCAATACAATTCCATCAAGGTTGCATCTACCAATGCTATCTCACTAGTCCAAGTGATCAATTTCAGTTCACAATTGATCATACTGATAGGTCTAAGAGTCAAAGGGATCACATAAACAAGACTAGTGTCTGCTAATACTGACTTATAGAATTAAAAACGGAGAGAACGTTCCATCATGTGAAGCGGGATACACAGCAGACTCAAAGAATGGCAGATGTCCTAAACAGCACTCTGGCCTCTGAATCAGCCCTTAAGGCATTCAGATATGGCTGAAGAGCCCATGAGAGTATTTTAGGCATGGAAAGCCAGGACACTCTGGAAAAAAAAAAAAAAAACCACAACAAACACCTAAATGAAAGATCTCTGTGAGTGAGATCCCAGTGGAAAGAACAGTCCATCAAAGAAGGAGGTACCTTTCTCTGAAGGGAGGAGAAACTTCCACTTTGACTATGACCTTGTCTACATAAGAACAAAGTCGGTGAACTCAAAAGGCTTCCATAGCCTTGGCAACTCATGACAAGAGCCTAGGGAGATTACTGACGCCATTAACAAGAGTGTCAAATTGTTAAGTCAACAACAGTAGTCACTGTGTACTTACTTCTCATGTAGGATCTCTGTCCTTAATGTGTTGTTCAATGTGAATTCATGCTATAACTAATAAACAGTATTTTACACTTTATGTTCTGTGTGGGTGCAAACTGTTGAAATCTTTACTTAATATATACTAAATCGATCTTCTGTATATAAAAAGAATTGAAAATGGATCTTGATGTGAATGGAATGGGAGAGGGATTGGGAGATGCGAGAGTTGCGTGTGGGAGGGATGTTATAGGGGGGAAAAGACATTGTAATCCATAAACCGTACTTTGGAAATTTATATTTACTAAATAAAAGTTTTAATAAAAGGTTACAGAATATAATACAGAAAATAATAAGATGACCACAGAAGGATAGTGAAAGATACAAAAATAAATATTGAGCAATATATTGGTAAATTGATGAAGCTAAGTGTGCATTACTGTACAAATTAATAATGACATTTTTGAAAATGTCCTTGTAAATAAACTATTAAGCCATTACTATTGTAGATCTGTTCTATATAGCTGACATGAAAAAGATTATCAGGAAAATTGTTTATAAAACAAACACTTTGAAAATTAGCATATTTGTCTTCAACAGTAATCCCTGACAACTTGAAAAACTAAATATAACACAAGTTTTTGGCTTAGCAGTTAAGTTACTGGTTAAGGTTCCAACTTCTTACTTTAGAGGACCTAGGTTTGATTCCTAAGGATGGCTCCTGACTCCAGCTTCCTGCTAATGCAGACCTAGTGAGGAAGAGTGAAGGACTCAAGTAGCTGAGTTCCTGGCACCCATAGAGAGGGCTTAAGCCCCCAGCCCAGCCCTGTTTGTTATGGGCATTTGGGGACTGAACCAGCAGGTGGACGATTGCTCTCTATCTGAGTCTCTCTCTGTCTCTTACCCTATTTTTATACCTCTTAAATACATAAATATTTTAAAAAGGAATAAATATAAAAGTAAACAGTATAAATCATATAGAAAAACATCTATATGTTTATCTTTATTACTTTAAATTAAAGAAAACTAAAATTATTTATATTATACTCAATGGCAATCAAATTAAAAACTTACAGTAAGTACATATAGAAACCAAAATTTAGGAAAAAATAATTGACATAAATGACTCATAAATGACTAGTAATCAAGCATATAAATTTACACAAATTAATATATATATGTACATATAGGTATGAGCAAATATATTAAGTGGATTTTAATAAATATTAGTAAATGCTTACCTAATAGGAAAATAAAGGTTCTTCTACATGTTAACAGGTTAATTAAAATTAGTTTCATATGTATTTAATTTTATGCTTTCCAATTGTGTACTTATGATAAGAACTTTTAAAGAAAAGAATGACAAGTACAAAATTCAAATATTAAGTGGAGACTGGACGAATACAAAGAAATGCAGCAATTCTGGAGTAAGAAAGGTGCTAGTAAATTTTTGTTTCTTAAATATTATGGTTGGTTTTTGGGTATTTGTTTAATTTTTCCATACCTCATAATTATTTTATGCGTATTATTTAGATGATACCAAGTAATACATGAATAACATGTGATTAAAACATCCAATAGTTTATTACTTAAGATACATATATGAATTGTCATGCACTGCCACATTTCCTCATCATGTTTATTCATATAACATAGCTGCCAAATCTTCTACCACGATTTTAAGCTATGATATGGTCTCTGCTAATGAAGTATGAGAGAGGATCATTTATGAAGATTGGCAGAGATAGTAACTTGCAAAATAGTAACTGAAATCTATGAATCCTCTAAACAGTTATTATGGAAATAAGTGTTATGATTAATATTATGGTCAACTACATTTTAATAGAATCCCAGTTCTGTAACTTTTTAGCTTGTGTTTCTTAGGGAATGTTACTTATTTTCTTAAGGGTTGGTTTTCTCCTCTCTAAAATGGGGGTCATAACAGATCACACCTCATAGGATTACTGCTTGGACTAAAGAAATAATGCACATGAAGTCTGAGCATAGTCTCTGTCACACATTCATGCTCATTAGATATTAGAGATCATTATAATCATTCCATTTCTTTTTCCAGTTAACACTACTTGACAAGGTTGAAATGCTGATGTTACTCTAGGAGTCAACTGATAATGGTAAAGTGTCTAATAAGCCTGTTGCTTTGGTGATGATATGGCCAGGTACATTTAAAGGAAACATCTGGACAATCCTGAAAGACAGGTGGAAATGGCTTATTTTATTTCTAATATCAAAAATCCTGAAGCTGAATCACGTTTTCTAGGCTTTGATTCGTTGCTAGTTGTGAATGTAAGTGATGAACTGAATATTCCAGGGAAGAAAACCTGTGAAAAGAACAGAGAGAGAAAGGGAGGGACTATTCAACCTTACTTCTCTAAGTATTCATTATGCCATTTATCAAATGAGGGAGGTGCTTACAGTTCTGAGTTTTGGGGATGACAATCCATGCAAAATGTTTAACAATGTCATTGGTAAAAGCAAACTATATTCAGTTATTACCCTTACTGATATTGTTGTCATCATCATTGTAGTCATCATTATACTATTTTCTGTAGATGTCTACAGGAGTAAAAAACAGGCAGAATGGAATTTGTTATACAATAAAGAACTGTTGTATATACATGTATGGACATTAATTTAACATTTGAAAGAAAAAAGCCTAGAAGATATCAGAATATAGGCTCCAGAAAAACAAGTAGAGAGAAAGAGAGAAGAAGGAGGAGGAAGAGGAAAAAGGAAAAGGGAGAGAGATGGTGTTTATAAAGTAATT
Organism: Oryctolagus cuniculus; assembly: GCF_964237555.1. NCBI lineage: Eukaryota > Metazoa > Chordata > Mammalia > Lagomorpha > Leporidae > Oryctolagus > Oryctolagus cuniculus. The sequence continues at coordinate 91,457,457 of NC_091432.1, forward strand.
TGACTTGCATTCAGTTTTTTAAAAATTTTATTGTTATTTATATTCTAAGTTACTTTAATACCTAGAGAAATTTGGCTTTTTTAAAATTTATTTATTTGAGAGATAGAGTTACAGACAGTGAGAGGGAGAGACAGAGAGAAAGGTCTTCCTTCTGTTGGTTCACTCCCCAAAAGGCCGCAAAGGTTGGAGCTACGTCAATCCAAAGCTAAGAGCCAGGTGTTTCCTCCTGGTCTCCCATGTGGGTGCAGGGGCCCAAACACTTGGGCCATCTTCCTCTGCTTTCTCAGGCCACGGCAGAGAGCTGGATTGGAAGAGGAGCAGCCATGACTAGAACCGGCTCCCATATGGGATGCCGGCACCGCAGGCAGAGAATTAACCCACTGTGCCATGGCGCCAGCCCCGCAAACAGTTTTTATATTCTCCTCTATCATTAAAAAAAGTCTACCAAGCGCAAAACATTGTTTGGTATACTGGCACATTCCATGAGGCATTCTTATACTTTCAATGTAGCACTGCAATTAGTTTGTGCAACAGAAAATAATATTTAATTTAAATTTTTTTTTTACAAAATCATTTGATCTTCGCCTTGATAAAATTTACCCATTGCCAAATGCATGCAAGATCTATAATTAATGATCACAATTATTTAATCATATATCTCTTTATTTTCTTGGCATTTCACTTAGCATGGACAGTCATTAAAGAAATCATTATTACTCAACTATTTGGGGGAGAGATGAGAAATATATAGTGAGTTCTTCCATACATGTGCTACATATTTCACGTGAAACATTAACTATAGGATTAAAGAGGCAATATAAGTAGAAATCAAATGCTCAAAAACAACAACAAAATATTCTATTGTGCTGCGATATGACATAGAGAAACAGAAGTCCATTGAAAGAGGCACAAATGACAAAAACTGAAACAGTGAGCATCAAAACACAATGTCTAAAATAAATATGCATGAATCTATACTGTGTGCATGTATATGTACATAAACATCTGAATTTCATTTTCAAAATCACAAAACAGAGGAGAGTAAACAAATCTCCCATGCAGCATTGCCTGAATTTTATGAAGATACACCACCTTCATGGAGGTGGAACAAAAGTAGCCACTGCTTTAGTGCCATCTGTGCTTCTGGATTTCCTTTCAAATAATACAGTATGAAAATAGGGAAAAGAAGTAACTTTACCAAAGAGAAATCTGATAAACACACCTCAATCCAGAGTATTAACATCTAATAATGATAGGTATTCTTGATATTCAGGTAAAAAGAGCACTTTACCCTCTGAACCCCATAGTTAAATCATGAGAAAGATACCAGGCAAATTCCAGTTGAGGAACATATTGCAAACTACCTGACCAGTCATCAAAACTGTCAAGATGATTAAAACAAGGAAAGTCTAAGAAATTGTCACAGCCTGGAGGAGACTAAAGAGGCATGCTGACAATATAATGTGGGGTCCTGAATGGAATCTTGGAATACTAACAATGTTAGTAGGTCAACATTGATGGAATCTGAATAAACTACAGGCTTTACTTACTAAGTGTATATAAATACTCATTAGTTGTGAAGTATACAACACTTATGTCAGATAGTAATAATAGTGGAATTTACATGTGGATTTACAAGCTTGTCAATTTCTCTCTGAGTTTCTAACTATTCTAAAACACTTTATTTTAAAACGCAATGCAAACTATAAATATATGGTATGGTCATGAAATACTATATTCACTGGAAGAATACAGAACCTTTAATCTGCCAGTGTTGGCAAAAGTTCTATGGAGAAGATGAGGATGGAGCTCAACATTAGGATATGAAAATTCATCACAACAGAAAATTTCATATTAATAGGAAAACTCTTCAAAATTTTTCTTTAAGTCAAGAAGTCCCATTTTTTTTTTCATGGTGGCATCTCCAATATAAGCAAGGAATACCAAGGTGTCACCATTCAACCCCAGTTGCGTATCAAGATACATTCATAATACCTTAATCAAAGGCAAGTGCCCCTACTGAACATTGCTGTAAGGTAAGTGCATTTTGCAATTTTAAATTCAAGTGATTACTATGAACAGAGAATAACTGAGCAATTTGGACCACATCAAAAAGAATGACCAAAGCAAAAAGGACTCTAAAATTTGTATCTCTCTTGACTGAAACTTAAGTTCAAAAAATTTAGCAACAGTAGCATTTATTTTGTTTATGGATAGCATCTCACTAAAATATTCCTTATCCAACTACCAAATGGGATTTTGGACAAAGAGAATACAATGATAATGAAAGGATTAGTTTTCTACAAACTGATGCTCCATTGTCCTTAGCAGGGTGTTGCAGTAAGGGCATAGGGAGATGTGGGAATGTATAAAATGTTTCTGTTTTTTCAATCCTTAAAATAATTTAGTTTATTCATTTTCTATTTGAAAGGCAGAGAGAGAGAGAGAGAGAGAGATTCTATTGACTAGTTCATTCCCCAGATGTCCACAGCAGCAAGCCAAAATCAAGAGCCCAGAATTCAATCTGGAAATCCCACATGGGTGATAAGGACTCAAGTATTTGAGTTATTACCTGCTGCTTCCCAGGGTGCACATTAGCAGGAAGCTGGAATTGGAAACTAGAGTTGATACTCAAATTCAGGCACTTTAATATGGATGCAGTTGTTTCAAGCACTGTCCTAACTGCTGAGCCCAATGCCTACCTCACACAAAACTTTCCTGTTTTGTAATCAGTTTCAATCAGACTGTATTCACTGAAATGACAGTATGCTAGAATATGTTCTGATAAAATGATTACCATTTTGTATATTCCCATGGGCTATCCAGAATCACTTGTCTTTATATCTCCCTCCCTCCCTCTCTCCCTCCCTCCCTCCCTCCCTCCCTCCCTCCCTCCCTCCGTGTGTGTGTGTGTGTGTGTGTGTGTAAAACATAGGTATATGTAAGTAGTTTGGAATCTATGTGGGTAGAACAAATGATATGTTGTCTTTTTATAAAATTGCACGTGGCTGTACATAGTTTAGTGATTTGGGAGCTAAGGATTAAGAAAGACAGCATTTCTCTTTATTTTCTGGTGATGATGCAGCTGTTGCCATTGCCCTGCCAGGGTTTGTTCCTGGAGGGAGCGTCTGGTATCCTAAATGCCAGCTGGTGACATTCCATTATTAAGTGAGATGAAAACAAAATTACCTATCCTGGCTGCTGTTGCCACAGTGACTGTTGTACCTACCATTTCCATCTCCTACTTATTATGTGGTGTGTAGGTTTTTCTGGAGTCCAAATTTAGTCATCATGGTGGCATATTCCATATTTCAAACAGATGCTCCAATTGTCATGAAGCTTTTCATCATTCACAAGGTGAATGATCTTTGTTATACTATTAACCTTACTTCCAGAGAAGAAATATATTTAGGCTCAAAAACATAATCATCAAAGTATCAGTTAAATTTCAATCCTGTTAATTTCCATTTAGTCTAGGGTCTTACAAAGGTGCAGAATCATGAATGTGATATAAATAGCTTTTTAAAAAATATTTCTTTGAAAGGAGGAGTGTCAGGGAAGAAGGGGGAAGGGAGAGACCTAAACAGGAGACAGAGAGAGAGAGAGAGAGAGAGCAAGCAAGAGAGAGAGAGAGAGAGAGAGATCTTGTATCTGCTGACTCCTTAAATGCTCGCACTGCCATGCTGGGCCAATCTGAAGAGAGGAACTCTAGGTTTCCCACATGGGTAGCAGGGGCCCAAGTACTTGGCAATCTTCCACTGCCCTTCAGTAAAGCTCTCAGCAGACACCTGGATTGGAAGCAGGGTGACTGGAACTGGTGGTAGCACTTGATGTTGGATGCTGGTATCACAAACAGCAGCTTAACCCACCATGCCACAGTGCCATTCCCTGATATAAATAGCATTGGCTAACCTAAACGTAAAGAAACAACTTGGAACTTTCAAATTTTACAGGCTGTTATTTTTTGTCAACAGTGTTCTTTGCATTTACCATCTGCAAAAATATGACTAGAACAGAAAAAGGAAAAAATAATAAAGGATTTCCCAGTGTATTATGAAAGGCAAACTGCCAACGAGAAAAACCATAAATTCATAGCAGTTAGATTAAGAACTCTTGAAAACTGAACATTTATAAACAGATGTAAATGATAAAATAACTTTTCTGTAGCTGTTCCTTGAAAGGTCTTTCTCATCTTACTGAGAAAATATTAATGATTTTGAAGAGTAAGAAGCTATTTATAATTCTGTTATGATAATCTGAAAACACAATATCATGTGGGAAGAAATTTACATCAAATATAATAAACTGGATAGTGATGGATTTATAGAAACCTAAATTTTGCTTCATGGAGCATATTTCCTTGGTGAAAAAAAAAATTGGGGAGGATATGGTGTCCCTCTCTGAGCCATTATTACTGTGCTGGTACTGCTGTTCAGTCACTGGAGTTTCTTCTCTATTTGCCCGAAGAGTTCCTAATAGTTTATAGATGGCACCTGCTATGAATATGTAGGGTTGAAAACAAAGGTAGGCCTAGAGAAGGCACATGGCATCTGAACTGTAAATCCCTGGGGATAAAGTGCTTAAAGTAGGGCACGGGGATATTTAAAACTTTGGGAACATTGATATTTTAAAAAATACGATTTTTCATGTTCTCCATAAGTTCAGAGCTCAAAAATCAGGCATCTAAGATAAAAGAATGCACCTTACTCCAGCTGTGCTAGCCTAGATGATGTCCACTAGCCCTAGGAATTGGAAAGGAGCTTGTAAATATTGACTTGCTCTATGGTTAGTTCCTGAAGACAGAACCTTGATCTGCACAGGAAGTCAAATGAAAAATTCATGTGCCCTATCTACTGGCAAATATACAGTGTGAAGATCTCTCTTCAAGAAAGAATAAAGAATTGAAAAAGTAAACAATATGTGAGTCCTGGAGGAAAAGAACTCTGAAATATGAGAAAGATAAAATAAATCTGGATTATCAGAAGAGAAAAGAAAGAAAATACCGACTATGAAAACTAAGACTTTTTTTAGGCTTTTCTTATTATTTACTCTTTCATTTAGGGCTTTAAAATCTTCCAAGGAGAAAGGTTGAGATATTGAGCCTTTTATGAATATCTTTCATGCTGACATAATGGAAGGTATATGTGTAAAATAGAGTATCTAATCCCAATTTAGACTTTAAAAATAAACCTTAATGCAAAGAAAGGCAGCTCAGGAAATAAAATTACTGTAGGTAATAGGCATATGTATGAGTATGCATTCATATACCCCTTACAATTAAGTGTCTTTAGCACAGAGAAGCATTTAGGGTTTCTTAACCTAAAAAAATAGATTTTTAATAAATTTTTTTGCAATTACAATAGAATGCCAAAATTTGTAATATGTGCAAAAGGGGAGAAACTACTGAGAAAGAAACAGAATAGGAGGTGCAGACTAAATGAAACAACAAGATGTGTTTAATATGCTAATATGATGAAAATGGAGTTTGCCAACAAATGGCAAGACTGTTAGAAACCAAGCTAATCCTAATACAATGGTAGTAAAGATAGTTCTGTTAGCAAAGAAAACTGATTTACTACTGTGACTACTCTGAAAATAAACAGGACAGAGCCTCCCAAAATTCATCAAAGTGGGACAAGTAAATGAAAATGAGGACAGAAAAAAAAACCAGAAATACAACCCAAGACCAAAAGACAAATGGAACCTGACAATTAAACAGTCATCAAACACTAAAATGGATAAACTTCTAAGTTTAAAAAAAGTGCTAAATGTGTAGCTCATATGGCATTTGCAATAATAAATTACTAAAGTTCTATAATTTGACAGGTGATAGTTTTTACATTTATAAAGAAAATGTTATAAGCATTTCATTTAAAATTTAAAGACTAGTTGACTTTGACATTTTAGATGCACTAAGTGCTAAATTATGATTCAACAATGTTCTGGTTTTAAAGGATATTACAGCCAAAGGAATCTAAGTCAAGAAAGTTTATATTAATATCTTAATGTGAGAAATGAATGCCATTGTGAAATGTTGTGATAATTCACAAATGTTGAGAATTTTGTTGTTAAAGGTATTTCCTTTTATGGCCAATCAATCATAAAACATAATTTAGTATTTTTTTTAAAGATTTATCTATTTATTTGAAAAGTCAGAGGCCGGTGCCGTGGATCACTTGGCTAATCCTCCACCTGCGGCGCTGGCACCCTGGGTTCTAGAACCTGTTGCTCTTCTTCCAGTCCAGCTCTCTGCTGTGGCTCTGGAGGGCAGCAGAGGATGGCCCAAGTGCTTGGGTCCCTGCACCCACATGGGAGTCAAGGAGGAAGCACCCAGCTCCTGGCTTCGGATCAGCGCAGCGCCGGCCGTAGCGGCCATTAGCGAGGTGAACCAACGGAAAGGAAGACCTTTCTCTCTGTCTCTCTCTTGCTGTCTATAACTCTCTCTCTGTCTCTCTCTCTCTCTCACTTTCTAATTCTGCCTGTCAAAAAAAAAAAAAAGAAAGAAAGAAAGAAAAAGAAAAAGAAAAGTCAGAGTCACACAGAGAGAGAAGGAGAGGCAGAGAGAGACAAAGGTCTTCCATCTACTGGGTCACTTCCAATTGGCCGCAATGGCCAGAGCTGCGCTGTCCAAAACCAGGAGTCAGGAGTTTTCTCTGGGTCTTCAGGGGCCCAAGGACTCGAGCCATCTTCTACTGCTTTCCCAGGCAATAGCAGAGAGCTGGATTGGAAGAGGAGCAGCTGAGTCTCAAACTGGTGCCCATAGGGGATGTCAGCACTAGAGGCAGTGGCTTTATCCGCTGTAACACAGCTCCGGTACCCATAATTTAATATTGCTGAGGGTTGGCCGGCGCCGCGGCTCACTAGTCTAATCCTCTACCTTGCGGCGCCGGCACACGGGGTTCTAGTCCCAGTCGGGGCGCCGGATTCTGTCCCGGTTGCCCCTCTTCCAGGCCAGCTCTCTGCTGTGGCCAGGGAGTGCAGTGGAGGATGGCCCAAGTCTTTGGGCCCTGCACCCCATGGAAGACCTGGCTCCTGCCATTGGATCAGTGCGGTGCACCAGCCGCAGCGCGCTGGCCGCGGCGGCTATTGGAGGGTGAATCAATGGCAAAGGAAGACATTTCTCTCTGTCTCTCTCTCTCACTGTCCACTCTGCCTGTCCAAAAAAAATATATATATATTGTTGAGGGAAGAATAATGTTGAAAGCAAATATAGCTAATGTAAATCATAACAACTTAATAGTTTTACTATAAATGATATTATATAAGTAGAGTCAGAGAGAGGAAATTAAGTTAATGCTTCTCATTTTGAAAAGAGTAAAGACTAAAATGTTGCCATGCCATTCTTTATTAATTTAAATGTAAGTGCATTTTCTTTTGAAAAATAGGTAGTTTTATAAAAAATGCAAATAAATAACAGATCTATATATAACTATATATAGTATTATGAAAAATTAAGACGAATATATATTAAAGAGCACAGAAAAAGAACCAATATGAAATTTTAAAGCACACATCATATGACAAAATAAGATCAGGCACATCAGCTGTTATAATGAGCATAATTACTTTATTGCAATTCAAGGACTCGATAAAATTTTTCTATGTATTCTTTATAGCTCCAGGTACATAAGAAACAATACAATACATCAGAAACAAAACAGAATATATATAAAATAACCTTCAAAATATGTTACAGCAAAAGCATAGTAGAAATCATTGATTGTAGTATTAAGAAAAAAATACAGACATTTTGACATTTATTCATTGAGTGTTTATTATGGGCTATGTATTCATTGAGATGCTAGACATACAACAATAAATAGCATAGACCTAGTGCAACTGTTGTGAAGCTTAATGAAGGGACATAAGCATTTAACAAATTTTTGTACAAAGTTATTTAGAGTTAAAATGAAGACAATAAAAATGTCAATTATGTAAGCACATCTCAGGCAATAGGGTTTGTACAACATCTTGGCAAAAGAAGTGAATTTTAAGCTAAATACCTAAAAAGTGGAAATTTTCATACACAGATGCTAGTATTGTGCATATGAGTACTTGGTTGGTGGAAAAGAGCACCACTCCAGGCAGAGGAAATAAGAGTGAAGGCCCCAGGAAAGGAAAGAGCTGTTAATTTGATACAGGTAATAATTTCAGTCAATAATAGAAATATAAAAATTACAGACATTTGTGTACCAACAGTAAAATAGGGCAAATACTAATGGAACATCAAGAAGTGGAAAAAGCAGAAATAGTCAACTGTGCTGTACATCACTTGATCTTTTAAAACTCTAGGAGTCAAAATACTAGGAAATTCATTACATAACATAGCTCATAAATACATACATAAAAATTGATTCCTAACCAAATGCTGGAAAGTCAATTAATTATATTTAGTTTCTTTAATTTTAGAGGGTTTAGTGAAATATAAATCTTGGTGGAACTTTTCTAATTTCATTAATTTATTTTTGTGTGTGTGTGTTTTTTATTTTTTTGAAGGTTTTTATTTAATGAATACAAATTTCATTATGTACAACTTGTAGGGATAAAGTGTTCCTTTCACCCTGATTTGAAACAAATACTATCCTATTTAATAAAGAAACATTTGGTGCATTTCCATTAAAGAAGAAAAATGATATAAGTTCTCATAATGCAATTTGATTTTGAAATTCACCAGATCAGGAAGACAATTAAAATGAAAAAAAATACAGGATAGAGTATAATTTAGATGTAAAAATTTAACATTATTTAAGAATATTATGAGTTTATTTTCCTGAAAACACTGAAAGTACTGTCAGAATAAAGATAAAAATTTTTAAAAGGTAGGGATTATAAATAAAAAGGCCTTCAGGTAGGCATTGCACAAGAAAAATATATAGCTCTTAGGAATACTCTCTAAAAACAAAAATATATAGCTCTTAGGAATACTCTCTAAAAACAAAACAGTGAAAACAACTGATATTATTTGAAAAGAATATTCAATATTTTATTGCACTCAGTGACTATAAATATTAGAAATATCATGGACATTTAACTTATATTTGTTGGAAGTAAGAATTATTAAATGAATGAATGAGTGAGCTTTTCGAAGCAAGGACCAACTGCATCTTATATCTGTATCTTATATCCTTACTAAGCTAGTGTAGTTCCTTAAGCACAGAAGGTCCTCAACTTAAGTTTATTGAATTAGTCTACTACAATTCCCTTTTTTAGTTCCCTGAATACTCTTTTCCATCATTCTCTTTTCTTGGTAGTTTCTCTGTGTCTCCAAAACTTTTATGTACTGCAATATCCTTAGGGTCAAAATACCTCTGTCTGCAATGGTGACACATGTGGCTCTGGGATCTGGCATCCTGTCTGGAGTTTCACTTCTATCATTTACTAGCTGAGTGACACTGGACAATGATTTCAACTATTCTGAGCTTTGGTTCCTCATGGATAGAGTAAATTACCAGAATTGTAGAACAATATCTAACTTAAAGAATATTTTAAGAACTACATGAAATTATATATATATATATATTAGTGTATAATATTTGGCAGGTAGTGAATACTCAATAAATCAGAACTATCATAATCATCATCATCCCTCCAATCTATATTCTTTAACGAGTTGGGATGGTATTTCAGCCATAAATTGATAAAATAATGCCAATTTTCTTAATATTAATTTTGGTCATGTATGAGTATCATCTGTGGAGAAATAGAAGGGTGACTTACTTTACCTGAATCTAAACTAAGCTCGGCACTCAGGTTTTTTCATTCAAGAACATTAACTACCTGATATGGTACCTGACACACAGTAGGTAAGGAATGAATATGTGTTTAATGAAGAACAGTTAATGAATAAGAAAAACAACTATTATTTAATAAACATGATGCTAGGCACTGGATACAAGAATGAATATTCTACCTATTAAGTGATAATAACTGACACTTATTGAGGTTTCAGTATAAGCTAAGGCCTCAAACTAATCTTCAATCCTGATTAAACTAAGGCCTCTCTTGTATAAATTTTTAATTGATTCCCCTCTAATAGCAATTGCAAGGTAGATTTTGTTCTTATTAAAAATGTTAGAAAACAGATATATCAAAAAGGTAACAAGTGTAAGACACAGAATTCAAATGTATGCCTTTCTGATTCTAGAAATAAAGCTGTTAAATTTTGCAAAAATGATCTCTTTCTAAAATGGCATAAGCAATATTGAACAGACTTTGACTGTTTTAGTAGAACATTATCTATTAAATGTTTCTATCCCTGATAATTTCAGTGAGTCAGACCAGGGATCAAGTCTTGTATTTTCAAGTAGCTCACAAGACAAGGTGATTTTTTGCTGTTTTGTTTATTTGTTTGATTGCTTTCATGTTTTCTTTACATTTTTAAGTGGAATAAAAAACTCAAGAGGATAATATTGAATAATGTGAAAAGTTTATGACTGTTTATAAAATTCCCTCAATTCTGCTTTTTGGCCTACAAAACCTTGACTATTTATTATCTGGCCCTTTACAGAAAGTCTTTTCCTCTCCTGACTATATACTATACGGGATACGCTTCATCAGAGTGGCTAGTCCATATGCCATAGCCTGTTTACAGAAAAATGTATGCTTTAGCAAAAAGATATATCAGCTCTACAAATTTCTGTTTTCTTGTAATTCCGTGCAGACCAGCTAGTGCAATTACTAAGCAGAAGCAAAAATCAAAAACACTACAAATATGTTAGACTACTGCTAGGTATAAAAAAAACTTTCATTCTCTGAAGAATTTCTTCATATAATGATAGAAATTTCCACAATAAACTAACCTGATTTATGCCACTGTTTTAAAGGTGCTTTTTGACTTTGAAATATGCTTGAAGTGAGCACAATTTGATGTGTAAAAATTGCCTTTCAATTAGAAAAAAAAAAAAAAAAAACATTGCTACTTCTTTGAGAGGTGAGAGTTAGAGACTCTATCTGCACACCTATCCACTGGTTCATTCCACAAGCACTTGCAAAAGCTGAGGCTGAAGCTGGAAGCTGAGAATTCAATCTAGGATTCCCACGTCAGAGGCAGAAACCTGATTACTTGAGCCATCACCTGCTGCCTCCCATGGTCTACATCATCAGGAAGCTGGAATCAGAAGCTAGAGGGGGGAATTGATCACACATACTCTGATATTGGATGCAACCATCTTAACTGCTAGACCAAATGCCCACTCCACAATGGCCTTTTAAAATGTTCATCATTAGCCAGCGCCACGGCTCAATGGGCTAATCCTCCACCTAGCGGCGCCGGCACACCGGGTTCTAGTCCCGGTCGGGGCGCCAGATTCTGTCCCAGTTGCCCCTCTTCCAGGCCAGCTCTCTGCTATGGCCCGGGAGTGCAGTGGAGGATGGCCCAAGTCCTTGGGACCTGCACCCCATGGGAGATCAGGAGAAGCACCTGGCTCCTGCCATTGGATCAGCGCGGTGCGCCGGCCGCAATGTGCCAGCTGTGGCGGCCATTGGAGGGTGAACCAACAGCAAAAGGAAGACCTTTCTCTCTGTCTCTCTCTCTCACTGTCCACTCTGCCTGTCAAAAAAAAAAAAATGTTCGTTTTACATTTAATCATCCAACAGCTGAACATTGAATAATGAGGAAGCACGACCAGTGGCCTGATTTCTGATCTGAAATAACTTTTTTTTCTTTTTCCTACCTTGTCATACTGCATGATATGTGAATTGATGCACAAAATAAACTAAATCCTCATTAAAATATGAATATTATTATAAGACTACTACTAGTTTGGCCCAAATGAAGATTAAAAATTAAAAGTCCCTTGAGAGTGGAATGATAGACAATGTGCAACTGGTTCAACGGAAAAGGAAAGAAACTTGCTGTAAGGCAAAACATGAGTTTTTTGTCAAAATACAACATAGGTTGGAAATTTATCTGTAGTCAGCTGAGTTATAAAATAAAACAATTTCCTAAGTTTTTTTTTAATTAAACAGTTTGTAAATTATTATTCAGATAGAATTGTTAAGGATATAGCTTGTAAAAGAAAAAAAAAAAACCTCAATTTCTCTGGTATTCAGTTTAACTATACAACAGCAAATGAGCTAAGGGAATCAAGAAAGCAAACAATTTAGATCTTAACACATTTGATTAGGGGGCCAGGACTATTCCATGTGCTCAGCAATACACACAGCAGTTGAAAACAGATTTGGCGGAGCAAAACAATTGTGCATACATATTAGTTAATTATGGAAAATAGTGATATAACCAAAGTAAAAAACAAGAGACGATGGCAGAGATTCTCGTGCAATTTGGGACTGGGTTTGACTTGGAAAATTTATTGTTTTACTAAAACATACCGTGCTCAGATTGAAAAGAATAATTTTATGGTCAAAGAGATTGTCTTAAGTTATATTTTTCATTATACACGTTGCATAGAAATAGTTATGTGATCTAGAAGAGCTGCTTTAAGCATTTGCTAGTGTATGGAAATTCGCTTAGAGGACTGGGACACACTTCTCAGTATCTTTCATATGTGGAGCATATATAACTTGTTTTACATTACTTCTGTTTCATCAAAAGAGTAAGATAAGGAGGAAGAGGGCAGGAGGTTATTTCAAAAGAGAGTAGTTACACATTTATTGTCTAGAAAATTGAGAGAGGATAAACTGTGTGAACGTACTGGGAATGCTAGGCAGGCCTGCCCGGAGTTACATGGTTATGAATTCAGAACAAACCTAGTCATCGTGGTTGATGTCATTCTCCACCTTGCAAAACTTAAGGTTTATAGGCAGATAGTCCAATGTAACTAACATTGAAGTTGTGACAGAGGAATAAGAATGAGGTAGGAGCATTGAGTCCTGGTTTGGACACAGACATAATTACATAATGAAGTGTTACATAAAATAGTTCAAGGAGATAATTAAGCCTGAAACCTTGAGTGAAAATAAAAAAACTCATGAGTAAGAGGAACAGATGTACTAAGTGACTGAGTGTATTTCATAAGTGACACCTTCCCTCATCTCTATAGAATTAGAATTCTTGAAATTGTCTGTTTATGCTTTATTATATGTGTTATATTTTTTTATTTCCAATGTTCACCTTTACAGTTTCCCAAGACTGTAAGTGAATAAAGACTCTTTTGAATCTGGAAAAATAATTTGAATGTAAAAGCAGGCAAGCAAGGGTTACATATGTAATTTCTCATGAAGAATGTAGAAATTTTGTCAAATGTGTAGAACCACTGCCATGGTTCATAAACTATTTTCACACTAGATGAATTATTTTACCATACTTTACCATATAGATGTTCACTGTTGAATAACTTCTTTCTTTCTAAAGATTTATTTATTTACATATTTGAAAGGCAGAGTTACAGAAAGACAATGGCAGAGAGAGAGAGAGAGAGAGAAAGACAGTGGCAGAGAGAGAGAGAAAGAGAGACAGTTACAGAGAGAGAGAAAGAGGTCTTCCATCCGATGGTTCACTCCCCAATTGGCTGCAACGGCCGGAGATGCGCTGGTCCGAAACCAGGAGCCAGGAACTTCTTCCAAGTCTCCCATGCGGGTTCAGGGGCCCAAGGACTTGGGGGCCGTCTTCTGCTTTCCCAGGCCATAGCAGAGAATTGAATCAGAAGTGGAGCAGCCGGGACTCGAACCGGCACCCATGTGGGATGACGACACTGCAGGCAGCGGCTTTATCTGCTATGCCACAGCACCAGCCCCTGAATAGCTTCTTGTAACACATTAAATTTCAAAGGAAAGACCTGAGATCTAAGATCTAAAACCTTTTTATCACAGTCTGTGGATAATTTATGTTTTTATAAAAGCAATTACAATTACTCTTTCACATATCGGGAAGCTAAATGTGGTTCTTTCAAGGCAAATATGAATTGGTTTTCTGTGATTTCCTCTGTAAGCAGTGGGCCTCAGGCTGGGTCGTTTGTGTCTGGTGATATCTGAAGCAAGAATGGCAGCTGCAGCAGGAGATGCTTATCTGAGCGTTACATTTAACCAAAGTTGCATTGCAACTTGTCATTATCTCATGTATTTTTACTTTACCATGTTGCCTTAAGTTCTCAACTTTGTGAAGTATGTGAGACTGTACTTTTAGGTTTATCTATAATTAGCTCAACTGTCATTCTCCAGAAACAACTTTTATGAAATAACTAGCATTTTCAAAAGGTAGCAAAATGTCCCATTCACAGATGACTCGTAACAAGTACTGAAAAGAATTGTAAGAGTAGCTTTGATAGCTCTAGATTAAAAAAAAAAAAAAATCCAGAATCCAAAACTGAATTGGTCACCAACTTTCTGGTTGTGATTATTTCTTATTAACTTCAGTCAATGTTAATATTCTGATCAATAAATGGGGACAATAAGCCTTGTCATAACTGCTTTCACATTGACTACAGATTCAGGGGTTCACAGATGCTAAGAAAATAGCACAAGGCCTCATGATTTTATGACTTTAAGGAATGTATTACTTAGCAATCAATTTTTTATTTTAAGAATCTGTTTTATAGGATATGTCATGCAGCCTTCACATACAAACAAATGACTGTATGTTGGAAAATGCTAATGTGATTATTTCTCAAAATGAATGTAAGAATTTCTATCTGTTGACAAGTGTTTTCATACTCATGTATCCCATCTGTCAGAAGCTGACCTTTAAGAAGATATCCTTACTGAGTATTACCTCTAAATTCCTAAAAATCAACTTAATCTAACTTGCAAATTATGAATTATTTTTGTCCTAATATATTTTTCAAAACCTTAGGATCAATAACCTTTACTGTGATTTGCCAGCTGACTACTTATAATTCTGAGCCTACAGCTATTTTTTATTTTCAAATAAATTTAGTAATATTTAAGAGATAAATTTGTCTCTATTTACAGGATGTCTAATATAGAGTAGGTATGCTAATAGCAAATTTAATTACTTTCATTCATTTCCTTTTATTTCCCACCACCTTCCTGTAAAAAATATTTTAGAATCTCAAAAATAGTTCCCAAGTGAATTCTGACCCATGTTTTTCTTATAAGATATTTTTATGGGACACAAAAATTCTGGCAATGACCTGAATAACCCTACTGATAATAGCAAGAGCAACAAATACGACTGATGAAAGACTTGAATATGTAATCACTTGAAAGTAATGCAGCAAATAGCAAGCAAATATTAAACAACTTGTCACTCATTTTTATAGAAATCATAGATTGTACAGCTGTGAGAATGTACACAGAGTGTACCCAGCTCAGTTCCTTGGTCTTATGTATGATAAATCTGCTAAATAATCCACTGAAATGTTAGTAATTGAAAATACATAAACCTCAAGTCCCTAACACCTAGTCTAGTATGGTACACCTTTTTCACTAGCTTTACTTTTTCTAAAAAGTGAAAATCCTATTTTTAAGAAAAATATTTAAAATTTGTGATAAATTAGGTCAGTATTCAACAGAATGCCTTGACAGTTGAAAAATCACTAGCACCAGTTACAGAATTAATGTAATCATGTACAACTCATGATGATCACTGCATTCCAATCTCTTCTTCCAAACACACAACTACTATACAACGAATATCGCCATGTGTTGATAATAGATTTAAGACCAGCAAATGCGAGTTCAGGATACATTTGAACCATTGCACTTTATTCCTCGTTGTGTATTTGTTCTCTTGCCTTGGTGTTTTTCCTTCACTTTTCACCAGTAACCAAGCCAGTCTGTTTTGTATTTAGCATGCATGAATCCTAAGATCAGCACCTCACCACTTGTGCAACTTCCTTCTTGCCTGTTTCTCATGCTCTTTTCCTCTACAGTACTTTAAAATGATTATTCCATGAAAACTCTTGGAATGCTTTTCAAATATTCCCAATAGTTGTATGTGCACATATAATGCAAATGTATTTATTTAAGGGATTTAGGACAGGTGAAAAATCTTAAGTATTTTGTACAGTTACTTAGTCTATTATACGAAGTAGTGTTATCTTTAAGAAATCTGTGGGAGAAATTCCTCTTAAACCTTAGTATCAGGTAAGGTTTTGCCTTTCACTGTTCCTAGAAAGTTTTGATCTTATAGTAACTATAAACTTGAGATGGTGGATATTACTATCTCTGTTTTGGTTTTTCTTAACTTTAGAGTCAAATTTATGGCCAATTTCCAATAATTTCCGGAAGTATGTGACATATAGTCATCAGTTCTTAATTTACCCTACAGGTTTTATTCCTACCCATTTTACATTTACCTAAGAAAAATTCTTCAACTACGACTTTTATGTTTTTGTATTATATCCCTATCTATTTCAAGCTGACAGACTGATTTAAATCCTTGCGGAATAAGTCAGAGAAGAAAAGTATAATGGAAGAAGGCATGATGAGAGCAGTCAGGTTTGAGAGATGGGGTGGGGGCTGGGGGGAGAATGCATACACATATGCTGGTAAGTCCCATTTAGGGAAACAGTGGGAGGCACTACCTGGAAAATGTACATGGTTTGTGTTGATCACTCATAAGCTGTGGCAAGCTACCATGTTGGTGTGAGTCCATGTAGCTATTTGATGGCCAGAGGCTCTGAGCTATGTACAGAGGGTCCAAGTTCATAGGATACATTTGCATATTTTATCCTTCTTTTATGGTTTTTCTATATCACCAGCATCTACCATAGTATTCAATGTGCAGTGTGCATTGAGTAAATATTTTTAAAAATAAAGTGACAATGTGATTTGACTGATACCAGTATGCTGTCAATATGCAGTAAATCAGATTCTGATTCTGCGTTGTTCCTCTCCTCTCAATGCCAGGCACATCGCTTACTGTACTTCTTTTTTACTTGGCATGAATCTTCTAGGATGAAAATGGGCAAGAATTCCATCAGCTGAACTCTGCATGAGATTTGAAACTCAAAGACAAGGGTTCACATAAAGATAAAATGTAGAGTTCTTTGTTTATTTTTCTCAAATTTTCTCCTCCAGTCTATTAATTCGCTATTTGTCCTTATGCTTTTTAGTAAGTGTAGGTGTTTACTGGCACTTATGATTCAAATTTGAGTTTTATAGTACTTATTTTACTTATTTTACTCCTATTTTACCTTGAAGAACAAAGATATGACATATGAACACATTTTTGATCTTGTGTGAATTTCAATTAAAACAATCAAAGTTTATAGCCATAAAATTTCTTGCTTTTTAAATTTCTCCCTCTGTTATATAGAAGGTATAATCTGTTAAAATAATATGTCAAGCACTCAAGTTCATGGACATCCACTGTAAGATTTCTAAGTTCCTGAATAAGTACCTCCAAAAATATAATAGCTTTCTGCTTGCAATGAGACAAATAACCAGCTTTATTTTCATATTTTCACTTAGATTTTTTATTCTTGCCACCATCCCCACGGCAACCAGGAGTTTTTAAGTAAATTATTCTGCTTTAAATCAACCATAATCTTGCTTGGCACAAGAACCACTTTTACATTTTATATAATACTTTTTCATTTTTTTAACTAGGAGGAAGGCATTAAGTAAGAAACATACACTCTCCATGAAATTCTTTTTAGTATTTCTCTTGATGATTTTATGTAAGAAAAAACTATCACAATTTTAAAAATCCACTTATCTTTGTACTTCTGCTTTAGTTCCAAGAAAATAATGACACAGAAATAATTCTGCAAGTAAATGTTGAGTTGTGCTTGCATTAACAGTTGATGCAACATAAAGCAATTACAGTTAAGTGTCATCTTTTAGGTCATGGTTTTTGGTCAAAACATAATTTAGGTCATAATTATTTTACAAATGTCTTTTCTTTTTTGTGTGTGTCTAGTTTCTAGGTCGTACACTCACAATTCCTTAGAAATAAGCATTAATGTAAGACTTTTTCTGTTAAAATATTCTTTTAATTCAATAGGTTGATTTAAAGTGTTGTAATAGGCATGTGTAAACTTGTAGAGGTTATATGAAAGTACATATGTACTTTTAAGAAAGCATTTCAGAAACTGAATTAAAATAGATTAATAACCGTGGAGCTTTCAGAGTTCATACAGTCAATGAGGATGAAAAGGGGGAAGTAAAAACCATAAAATCTATGAAGAGATATTAAAGCCATAGCACAACCACTGCTTTACTGTGTGATTCTTGTGTTGTATTCTGGGGGTAAAGTCAAAGGGAAACTTGACCATGCTTCGTTTTCATATTGATATCAGTTCTTGGAGATAAACAGTCTGTATTATTAAAAATCAATGCATATGAGTTTAAAGACATGCCCTATGTATTTGAGACATGAAAGTGTCTATGTTGTATTATGTCATTCAAATGAAGGAACTACGATTAGAGGAATAATCTTGGTGGTGAGTCCATACTCTATACTCATCCTGAATATTTTCTTGGTTAGTTTTTCATTTTTCATATTGATAATGTTATATTTGAGGTTCTACCTTGTATTGCTATGAGTCATGCTATTTTAGTGTGAAGTAATTAGGAATCCTTTTAAGAATCTCTTTTACAGTATGTATAGGGTACGTGGAATGTCAGGCTATTTCCAGGAATCATTTCTCACCATGGAAACATGTTTTTTAAGACCTATAATTCTGGGAAAATATTATTCACAAAAAAATCGAACTGCTTCCATTTGTAAGAAAGTTTTCTAAAATTTGCATCATTGTTCAAATTGCTCCCAAGAAAGAGGAGTGGTGGTATATGTACTGATATGAATAGATTAATAAGCAATAATACAAGTACACATAGAATTACACATAATTTCCTTTTTGGCCACTATCCTTTTAAAAAATTCTTTCCAAATTGCAAAAATGCAACATAATATGGGAGAGGCAATTGAACTCCAGTGCTGTAATCCTTCATACATATAAGTAAGTAGTTTGAGAGCTGTAGTACTCCCAGACTAATAAAAACGGATGAGTATAATTAATTTGTAGAGTGCATTCTAGGCTTCCATAAAATGCAAGTAACATGACTTTCTCATTCACATTTATAGAAAAGAAACACTTTCTGTCCTAGTTAGGTTTTGTTAGAGCATTCAAGTATCCCTAATTTGGCAAGCCATGCCTGGTTTCCACACCATTCTTAACCCAGCATGTTACGAGGCAGCAGGTTGCACAACAGGCGCCCATAACTGCTTTCATGTCTCTTACTCTGATTCAATGAGTGCTGTTCATAGTAAAAATATCAATATATAAGAAATACAGGATGAAGTAAAATATTTAATATGTTAAGATTCTGCATTGTCTAGTTTTTTCCTGTACTGACAATTTCTGTTCACTGTAAATAGAATTAAAGAATGTGATATCCCTATGGATAGCAAAGATGTATTTAAATTGTGGTATTTATTGGATAATATAGATTTCTTTTTAAGGCCTTTCTACCACTGCTTAACAAACAAAAAGAAACCTTGTCAGGATAGCAATAAAAAAGAAAGTCTGTGCAAGTTAAAACACTAGTGATTTTTCAACTCCTGTTTGCCTCGCCTCTAAATGCTGTGTTTTGTTGACAGATCTGGGAAATTTTAGTGGCCGGACAAGAAGTGCTGTGTCTGTGCGGGAAGGCCAGGGGGTCGTTCTGCTGTGCTCTCCTCCGCCTCATTCGCCAGGTACAGTAGAACTAATTCCGTACTGTGTTTCTGCTTCTCTCTCTTACGATATGTTTGTTCTGACAGTGTGTTGACAGGGAAACATTGCAGGTGACATGTACTGGTTTCTGGATGTGGATGAGTACCAGATGAGCAATTAAAAGGTCACACCCTAAACACAACTGGACAGGAGACTGGACTCCTGTGAAAGGATTGCACCATTGTCCTTATGGTGACTGCCATGGCTATACCTCTGCCTGCCATTGGTGGGGAATATATTGCCTAGAGCACAAAGGAAGTGATCAACTCAGAAAGTTAAAACTTCTTAAAATGGTTTGGAATGTCAGAGTTGGGTTGACTGAATAGCAATGTACATCTGTTACAGAAGATAAGCTGGATACTCAGTTATGTGTGTTGTTCTTTGCCACACTGGAACAAAGCTTTCCAAGGGATGTTTTTTTCTAAATTTTGAACAAACCTATAATTTACTTATTGCTTGTTACTTTATTGTTATTTGAGGTCTTACTTGTAAAAGTCATGGTAATAGGTAAAATTTCAAGAGACTTGGGAAAACCAGGATTGTAAACTGTTCTCAGATTAATTATATGCCTTTTTACCCAAGGTTAATTATATTTATTATATTTAAGTGCTATAATTTGAAATGGGAACCACTTTGTACCTCAATTTAAGAATGGCCAGCATCAGAAAGAGAGAGAGAAAAATAAGAAAGACCTTAGCCAACCACTGGAAATAGAATTCAAGGTTTCAGAGTCTTGGTATCTCTATCAATTTTCTTCTTTACTTAGTGTGACAACAGTAATTGTTTCCAGGTTATTTTATCAATTTAGTCAGAGTATGATTTGCTTCTATCACAGAAAATTCTCAACAAAAATAACAAAATGTATGGCATCAATTTTCTAAAGTTTTCTCATCTTTATCTCATCCTCAATTTTTTTTTTTTTACTTGAAAGCATGCCACATTTCAACAAGGACATTTTCAATAAAAATCTTGCCTTGAAACTCTCACAAAATCACAAAAGTGGGAATCATTTCTGAATTGGGTACATCCAATTCCTACATATCCAGTCACCCAAATCTTTGAATAACTTGGGTATTTTGTAATGACATCTCTTACCTTACTTGCATCTAAATCTATATTTATGTTCTTTCAAGACAACATATATTGTAGGTCTTCCTATGGGTAAGACAAAAACTTATGACTGGTTTAAGAAAAACTTCCATCATTAGTATAGGTTATGTCTAATGTTGATTATAGAGGGATTTACTTTGAAAGTAATATTACATGAATAATAGTTACCCTACAATGCAGACTCGGGGAAATATCAGATAATGGTTCCTTGGCACCAACATGGATGACCTGTATATGACTCCTGCTTTGGACTGACTCAGCTCAGGACACTGCAGGGTTTGGGGAAGTGAATCAGCAGATGTCTCTCTCTCCCTCTCCCCCTCCCCCTCCCCCTCTCCCTCTCTCCTTCCTCTCTCTCTCTCTCTTTCCCTCTCCCACTCCCGCTCCCTCTCTTCTTCTACCTCTCTCCCTCTCCCTCTCAAGTACATAAAAAATGGAAAAGGAGGGAAAAAGAGGAGGAGGAGAATGATCTATGAAGGACGAATGAATTAATACCAGACTGATGAAAGTTATCAACATAGAATTATTTCTGAAGGAAAAAAGCAGGATCTATATTGGAATGCTGTTGGACCATATGCTTAAAAAATAGAGTGGGAGACAATAATATAGAAAGCAAAACTGAAAGATTACACAGAGAAGTTAATTGGTGGAGAAAACTACATAGAGATTACTGGAGGGAAAATGTTACAATGAACTACATATGTGATAAAATAAACATGGGATGACAGTATGTGTTAATAGCTTATTAAGTAAATAATTGTGTGATATCTAGTATAGATTGACACGCATGAAGCAAAACGGTTGCTCAATGATCACTTGATCTGTTATCACCAACAGCTACCATACTTACAAGCATTCTACTCTCTAGAATTCCACTTTCTGCTCCCTTTCTCCAGGATCCTATTCCAGGAGTCCATTATTCTCATGAAATCCACAATAACGGATCCTACCCCCTCCTTTCTCTCTGGTTTACTTCTTTTATTCTCACTTTTCTCTTACAGTCATTATGGTTTTCTGTACTTCAATTTCCTCATCTTTCTTTGGCTTTACAACACTGACTTGACATTTGACAAAAACCTGTTCCTGGTGTAAATCCAACAACCAGTCTACTACATGCCTGAACCTATTCAGCTTAATATCTTTTTTGATGGACATACTTTAGGTGCAATGGTTGAAAATCATTGCTTGAGATGCCTACATCCCATATCCAGAGTCCTTAGATTCAATTCCCAGCTCTTCTTCCATTCACAGAGTCCTACTAATGTATACTCTTGGGGGCAGCAGGGGATGGCTCAACTATGTGAGTCTCTGCCACCCTATGGGAGACCCAGATTGGATTTTGGACTCCGAGCTTCAGCCTGGCCCAGCTCAGGTTGTTGCAGTCATCTGTGGAGAGAAGAAAAGATGAAAGAACTCACTCCTTCCCTCCCTCCCTCACTTTTGCTCTCTCCTTTTATCTATTTATTTTTTAAGATTTATTCTATTTAAAGAGTTACAGAGTAAGAGAAAATACTCAGGCCATCATCCACTTCTTTCTTGGATGCATTAGCAGGGAACTGGATCAGAAGTGAAGCAGCTGAGACTTGAACCAATATTCATATGGGTTGCTTAAACCAATGTGCCAGGATGCCACCCCTCTTTCCTTTTTGAATAAATAAAAATAAATTAATTCAGACTTATCCCCAAGCCATAAAGAAAACCACACATATAAAACACAACAAAAATATCTTGTAGACTTACCTGAATCTAAAATATCCCCATCTCCTTCTTTCAACAGATTGAGGTACAAATTGCATTTGCAGTATATACATGTACCATTTGATGTTTTACTACATTTATACAGTTTTGTCATCATCACCGAAAACCAGTCTCAGGACACTTGTAATTTAAAGAAGTCAATGAACCCTTCTTTACCAATCTCCATAAGCAATCATAGATTTGCTTACTTTTTTTTAAATTTTTTGACAGGCAGAGTGGACAGTGAGAGAGAGAGATTTGCTTACTTTTAAATGTTTTTTAAAATTTTATTTAAGGTATACAAATTTCATGTATTTCATATATACAGATTTAGTAACATAGTGATACTTCCCATCCTAACCTCCCTCCCACCACTTCCAACCCTTCCACCTCTTTTCTCTCCTATCAACTCTCTTAATTTTTAAAATTAAGTCTTCTGGTCTTCTGTCAGTTTACTTTATACTTATAAAATTAACCCTACTCTAATTAAAGAGTTCAACAAGTAGTATTAAGAAAAAAACAGTGTTCCACAACAGTAGCAACAAGGGCTGCAAACAATCATCGAAATCTCAAAATGTCAATTTCACTCCTATACATTACATTTTTGGAACTCTTATTTATCACAGATCAAGGAAAACATATGATATTTGTCTTTCTGATACTGCCTTATTCACTATTATAATGGTTTCCAATTGATTCAATTTTGTTGCAAAAGGAAGGATTTCATTCTTTTTTACACCTGAGTAGTATTCCATAGTGTATATATACCATAATTTTTTTATCTAGTCAGCATTTGATGGACATCTGAGTGGATTCCATATCTCAGCTATTGTTAATTGAGCAGCAGTAAACATGGGGGTACAAATAACTCTTTCAGATGCTGATTTAGTTTCCCTTGGGTAACTTCTCAGAAATGGGATTATTGGGTCATATGGTATATCTAGTTTCAGCTTTCTGAGGCACCTCCTTACTGCCTTCCACTTCCTGTAGCATGTGTTGAAATCCAGTATTGTGATGCCTCTGGCTTTTTGTTTTTATCTATTTGGAGTATCTTGTGTTCCCAAATGAATTTTAGTTTCATTTTTTCTAGATAAGAAAAGAATGTTATTAGTATTTTGATTTGTATCACATTGTATTTGTAAATTGCTTTTGGTGGTATGGGCATTTTGATGATGTTAATTTTTTCCAATTTGACAGATAGAGTTAGACAGTGAGAGAGAGAGACAGAAAGGTCTTCCTTTTTCCGTTGGTTCACCCCCCAGTGGCCACTGTGGCCAGTGCACCAGGCTAATCCAAAGCCAGGAGCTAGGTGCTTCTCCTGGTCTCCCATGCGAGTGCAGGACCCAAGGACTTGGGCCATCCTCCACTGCACTCCCAGGTCATAGCAGAGAGCTGGCCTGGAAGAGGAGCAACGTGGACAGAATCCAGCACCCCAACCGGGACTAGAACCCAGGGTGCAGGTGCCGCAGGCGGAGGATTAGCCTAGTGAGCTGCGGCGCTGGCCTAAATGCAGCTTTTTTTTTTTTTTTTAAAAAAAAAAACAATGCTAAGTGAAGAAAAATATGGACCTTTCAAGATTTTTTTTAAGATTAGGAAACATAGAAATCAGAAGATCAGGCATGCAAGGTGACTAATGAATACTCATCAAAACTCTTTCAAATTGTCCTTGATTGATAGGAGGAATGCACAGAAGCATTGTGATGGGGAGAATGACTCTGGTGAAGCATTTACAATAGGTTGGCTTCTCTTCTAAAGCTTTGGGTACTTTCTCAAAGCACTTCCTTAATAATTCATTGTTAAAAATCTGACTCTCCTTGAAGTCAATAAGCAAAATGCTCTATTTCAAATACTCTTGCTAAGTCCTTTGCTCTTAACTCGTCTGCTTTTGTTTTTACTGAACTACTTCTACCTCTTGGTAGCTATTGATTTGATTTTGCATTGTCTATAGAATCATCCTTGGTAAAGCCAGCTTTTATGTGCTGTTCCAATTACTATTTTATTTTATTTTATTTATTTATTTATTTATTTTGACAGGCAGAGTGGACAGTGAGAGAGAGAGACAGAGAGAAAGGTCTTCCTTTGCCGCTGGTTCACCCTCCAATGGCTGCCGCGGCTGGCGCGCTGCGGCCGGCGCACCGCGCTGATCCAATGGCAGGAACCAGGTACTTATCCTGGTCTCCCATGAGGTGCAGGGCCCAAGCACTTGGGCCATCCTCCACTGCACTCCCTGGCCACAGCAGAGAGCTGGCCTGGAAGAGGGGCAACTGGGACACAATCCGGCGCCCCGACCGGGACTAGAACCCGGTGTGCCAGCGCCGCAAGGTGGAGGATTAGCCTAGTGAGCCGCGGCACCGGCCTGTTCCAATTACTTTTTAAAAAATATAGTTATTTATTTGAAAGTCAAAGTTAGAGAGAGAGAGAGAGAGAGAGAGAGAGAATGAATCTCCCATCCACTGGTTTACTCCTCCACATGGCTGCAATGGCTGCCAGTGCTGAGCCATACCAAAGTCAGGAGCCTGGGACTCCATCCAGATTGCCCAGATGGGTGCAGGGACCCAAGTGCTTGCATAATCAGCCACTACTTTCCCAGGCACATTGGCAGGGAGCTGGATCAGAAGCGGAGCAGCCAGTAATCAAACTGGCACCCATATGGGATGGCTGGCCTTGCAGGTGATAGCTTAACCCACTGGGCCTTTTTGCTGGGCTCTTGCTGTTCCAGTTCTTTAAAAAATCACTTTAATATGTTTATAGCACTTGTCTAAATTTTCCATTACAAGATTTTCCCTTGTCTTCAGATGATATGGGTGCGATAGTTTTGGTGCCTATGAAGCAGAAAATTTGTTCAACATTAATTTTTCAATACGATTTTTGCAAGCTGAACCAATTGATATGTCAATGGTGTTGGCTATTGCGTTTGCTGTTAAACTGGTTCCTGTCAATTAGGGCTTGAAAATATGTGGATGTCAGCCACTGCAGGCTTCATGTTCAATATTGTGTTGACTAATCATAAATGTATAATCCGGCTTGCGCCACGGCTCACTAGGCTAATCCTCCGCCTTGTGGCGCCGGCACACCAGGTTCTAATCCTGGTCGGGGCGTTGGATTCTGTCCCGGTTGCCCCTCTTCCAGGCCAGCTCTGTGCTGTGGCCCAGGAGTGCAGTGGAGGATGGCCCAAGTCCTTGGGCCCTGCACCCCATGGGAGACCAGGATAAGTACCTGGCTCCTGCCATCGGAACAGCACAGTGCGCTGGCCGCAGCGTGCTAGCCGCGGCGGCCATTGGAGGGTGAACCAACGGCAAAGGAAGACCTTTCTCTCTGTCTCTCTCTCTCTCTGCCCACTTTGCCTGTCGAAATAAATAAATAAATAAATAAATAAATAAATAAATAAATAAAGTATTTTAAAAAATGTATAATCCATTTGTAAACTGCTGATATTTCTGGTGTACTGTCCCATAAACTTTTCATAGAGCATCAATTATTTCATAATTCTTTGACCAAAATTTTAACCATAAATTTGACATGTTTTTTTGCTTCGATTACAGCAGAATTCATGTTTTTCTGATAGGGGCTTTTTTAAAAAAATTGCCATTTTATCTCTCTTATCACCTCAAACTGGATCTTATTTAAACATATTATAACAAGTTACTATGAGTTTATTTTGGTGCAAAAATATGATGTAACACCCATCCATAGTTTTTTTCATACTAAGCATTTCCATGACTTTTTCAAGACCCTTGTAAAATATGAATGAAAGTATCTTTTTGTATTCTGTGGTGATTATTTATTTATCAGGAAGTAAATATATTTTTCTACGTATTAATACCTGTCTAAAATACTTTTTATTATCAAAACCATCACTGTCTGGGCCTGCATTGGGGCAGAGTGGATAAAACTGCCACCTGCAACACTGGCATCTTATGTGGGCTCTGGTATGAGTTCCAGCTGCTCCACTTCTGTTCCAGCTCCCTGCTAATGTGCCTGGAAAAGCAGCAGCAGATGATCCAAGTACTAGGTCCCTACCATCCAAGTGGCATGTCCAGAAGAAGCTCCTGGCTTCAGCCTGGTCTAGCCCCAGCCATTGTGGCTATTTTGGGAGTGAACCAGGAAATTGAAGATCTCTCCCTCTCTGTAACTCCACCTTTCAAATAGACAAAATAAATCTTCTTTATTTTTATTTTTTTGACAGGCAGAGTTAGACAGTAAGAGAGAGGGAAACAGAGAGAAAGGTCTTCCTTTTCCCATTGGTTCACCCCCCAAGTGGCCGCTACAACCAGCGCCTTGTGGCTGGCGCACTGTGCCGATCCGAAGCCAGGAGCCAGGTGCTTCCTCCTGGTCTCCCATGCGGGTGCAGGGCCCAAGGACCTGGGCCACCCTCCACTACACTCCCGGGCCACAGCAGAGAGCTGGACAGGAAGAGGAGCAACCGGGACAGGATCCGGTGCCCCAATTGGGACTAGACCCCTGGATACTGGTGCTGCAAGCAGAGGATTAGCCTATTGAGCCAGGGTGCTGGCCCAATAAATCTTAAGCAACATCGCTGTCAATTTAGTAATTTTGAAATTCAGGACTATTCTTTTTAAAAAGCTCTGAAAATGTAGAAATAAGCCTCATAAAACATATAATTACATATAAGAATATTATGTGGTTTAGAGGCTAACATCACAGTACTTTTAAAACATTTATTTGAGAGAGAGAGAGAGAAACCGACAGTGATCCAGCTTCTGTGAGTTGGTTTATTCTCCAAGTGACAAAGCTGAGAGCCAGGAACTCAATCCAGATCCCAACATGTGTGTGAGAAACCAAACTAACTGGGTTGCCACCACTGCCTCCCAGTGTTTGCATTGGCAGGAAGCGGGGGTCAGGAGTCAGAGCCAGGTACCGAACCCTGGTAGTCAATGTGGGATGCAGCTGTGATAACCAGAAGTTTAACTGCTACAGTAAAAATGCCTGCCCCATCACCTCAGTACTTTTTAAAATAAACATTTCAGTAATTATTATTATATATATATATGATTATATAAGAATAGACATATTACAGTATAATAATCAGATACGTTATAAAATATATGAGGCCTAAAAATTATTTTCATCTCCACGTATTGATGAGGAATCTGATTAAGTGAAACACTCAAGTTCTCATAACCAGTAAGTGATAGAACTAAAATTTCAATATTTAATGTGTTTTGTACTGTACGAATAATATATATTTTGTTTAAAGCTATACTAAGAACTTTATAGCACATCAACAAAACAAGATGTTGTTAGTAATGGAAGTACTAGGTCCCTACTAGGTCCCTACCATCCAAGTGGCATGTCCAGAATTGTTGATCTTTCAAAAATAATAAGCATTTCATTCTATCAAATATTTTGTTTCTCTTTACATTCAACAAATATTTATTGAGTGCCTATCTTTTCTGAACGGTGAGTTTAGACCATTTATATTTATTTCCACTATCTTTTTAAAAAGTTTCTACTCTCTTATTTTGCATTAGTTACCTTGCTTTTTTATGATTCATTTGTCCTCTTTTTAGTTTCACACTTTTTGACTAATGGAGGATTTTCAATCACCTTTTTTTTCCTTCTTCTCATTTCAAAATTAAATATTTATTTTATTTTAGAAATTTTGCATACTACATCAGTTTTGAACACTTTAAATATTTCTTTTGATGAGTAATTGATCCATTCATTCATTGACCGAATAGAATTTGAAGAAAGGAAGCTAACATTTCTAACTTTTGGATTATTTTCTATTAACTAAGAAATAAAAGTTTATCTAGGCAAAGATTAGTTGAGTTTTAGACACATTAAATTTTAGGTACTTAGAGGGACCACAGAAAACTGGATGTGTTACAGCAGAGCATCATTTTAGGCATAATCACCATCATAGGCTGAGATATAATTATTGGATTGGTTGAGATCAAATGTTTATAATGTGAACTCCACAGGCAGCTGGGAAATATATTTCTTTTTCTATAATAAACATTTTAGCAAAAAGAGAAAATGGATCGTTTCTAGAATACCATCCAATTTCAATAGCTGCAAATTGCAGATAGAATTTGTACATTTATACAGCATAGTTAAAGCAGGCCTCCAATCTATTTTGAGATTAATAATATTTAAGCTGCATTTTTCAAACCACTAAGTGGTTGTAAGAATTAAGTTAACTGCTTAGATATGAAAGAATCACTGATTTTTTATAAATGTTTTTATTTTATTTCTCAAACCTACAAGAGCTTGAAGTCTCAAAGGTTAATGTACCTTTGATGCCCAGGTGCATTAGGGTTCTGTTGTGTCAAAACATAAGAGCTTAAATCCTCAAGAAAAACTAGCCAGAACCATTATTTGACATCTTTATTATTTATAGAGAATTCTTCTATGTCCTGAAACAAGAAATAAAGACAAAATATGAAAGCCCTGTCTTAGCAAACTCGACATTCAGTATGAGAAATAACACCAGAGTACATAAGGCCACTTGTAGACACAGAAGAAATACAAAACAAACAAACAAACAAACAAAAAAAAAACTCTAATATTTTCCCTATTATTCTGAATAGGGCCCTAGTTTCTTCTCACTTTTCTATCTCAGTATAGTTTTGTCTTGGTGAGTATGTGAAGCTACTGAGTTCTAGGTAAAATAAATCCCCAGTCCTTGAATAGAGCTCACTCCCTAAGAATATAAAACTGTAGACACAGTTATAGCTGCCAGACTGCTCTCCAAACCCACCAGTCCCTCTAGCATCATTCCTTCTGTCTCAAGAAGTGTGGTGGCACCCGTGTCCCTCATGGGAGACACTAACACTTAATGCATACCATGTCTAAAGAGTAAAGGAGGATGAAACCTCGGGTAATTAATTGGTTATATATATCTATAAAATCTATATAATTATTGTCTTGGAAACTCCAGATGAGCTGGATTAAGGGTAGTGTATGAAGATTTACGGACTGAAGTTTGATTTCTGCATGTTAATGTTAAGCAACTATAGAATATAGCTGAATTTATAAAATAATGAGCTCATAGCAAAGCATTTACTTGAATGTGTAGCAAACATAGGCACATAATGTATTTGGTTGTCCCTTTAACAATCTTTAATGGAAAATTTTCAAACACATTTCAAAAAAAAGATAGTCTCATCACAGTGATTGCTGAGGTACAAAAGGCCCAGACCCATCCTCTTCAGTAAAATATCAAAGTAGAGCTAACAAGCCCTTCAGCTCCCATGTCTGAGCTGTGACACTTCCACTGGGATAATTGCAATTAAAGAAAAATATAAAGAATTTGTTCTCTTCTTTAGATTCATAATATTTTGACCTCAACCTAGTTTAAGGCAGATAGGTTTACTAGCCTCAATCCATTGTGCAACCAGCTGGCTCATGAGCAGACAAATCTGAAGGAAACACAGAATAATAGCCAAAACACTATGAAAAGAAATATCAGGTGGTCTCTGCTAACAATACCTATACTAGATGCTCATATTTCACCTGAGATTTGTACTCAGCCAGGGGTTCTCATCTTGATTCTGACACTTATTATTGGTTTTGTTTGTTAAAATAAGCCTTATTTTACCTGTAAATTGAGTAATAAAAGACACGGATAACATGATTCTTGTGAGAATTAAGAGGCAGTTTATGTACGGCAATTAGCTGATTGCTTAGAGGAGCATAAGCATTAAATTCAATTCTTATCTTGAAGACCTGTCTTCAAGAGTCTTCTCTAAACTGCAAATGATTTGGAGAAAGGTGATACCTTAAATCATTATCTGCTAACATTAATTACCAGTTGACAGCCATTGGTTGACATCAAACTGACAACAAGGCAACTGGAAGATGAATGGATCTTGGCAATGTGAATCTATGGATTGTAGATGGGAAAATGATCAAGAAAATGAAAAACAAACCCTGAGAGTGAATTAAAAGGGTACCAGGTATTAGTGCAATCAATTATTAGGGAAGTCTTTATCCTAGGGTTATTTATACCAGATATAGTTCACTTAAAGAAAATCTGTGTAAAATAAGAAACAAAAATTCATGAGTGAAAATAAAATATTTGGTTGGTATTTTTATTTAAAATGAAATTTCATACTGTAGAGATCTTAAGTTTCATAATTAAAAAATTATATAGTAACTATGACTATTAGAAAAAAATGACTCAGATTTGAGGGGCAACATTTATCAAACAAAACAGTAAGGATGATTTCTAATGTTTCACATTTAACTTTTGTACCAAGGTAACAAAAAATAATTATTCCAGAAATATCTGAGGAGTTCAGCCATTTTACCAAGGCCTTTCTTAATTGCTTATTTTTATTAAGATTTATTTATTAATTTGAAGGTAGAGCCACAGATAGGCGGAGGCAGAGAGAGAGAGAGAGAAAGAGGGATTTCCATATGCTGGTTCACTCCCCAGATGGCCACAATGGTCAGAGCTGTGCTGATCTGAAGCCAGGAGCCAGGAGCTTCTACTAGATCTCCCATGCAGGTGCAGGGGCCCAAGGACTCGGGCCATCTTCTATTGCTTTCCCAGGCCATAGCAGAGAGCTGGATCGAAGTGAAGCAGGGGCCGGCGCTGTGGAACAGTCGGTGAATCCTTCACCTGCAAGGCCAGCATCCCATATGGATGCCAGTTCTAGTCCCGGCTACTCCTCTTCCAGTCCAGCTCTCTGCTATGGCCTGGGAAAGCAGTAGATGGCCCAAGTGCTTGGGCCCCTGCACCTGCATGGGAGACCAGGAAGAAGCACCTGGCACCTGGCTTCAGATCGGCACAACGCTGGCCGTAGCAGTCATTTGGGGAGTGAACCAATGGAAGGAAGACCTCTCTCTGTCTCTCGCCCTCACTCTCTGTAACTTTAACTCTCAAATAAATAAATAAATAAATAAAATTTTAAAAAAATAAAAAAACAAGTGGAGCAGTGGGGACTCAAACCGGTGCCCGTATGGTCTGGCAGCACTGCAGGAGGTGGCTTTACCGGCTATGCTAGAGCACCGGGCCCTCTTAATTGTTTTTATTTCATTATTTATTTTTTGTGCAGGGTTTTGTTTGTTTGATACATCTGAAAAAATGCATATTCAAAATATTGAGTCATGAGAATACATTGGTTCAATGTATTCTGTTGAAATGTAAGAATTAGGATTTGGGAAAGGCAGAAGAGATTATTAAACATTTTTAAAAATTGAAAATTGCAGCAGAAACAAGCTGATAAAATCCCTATGAACACTTGTTCAGAGTCTACTTCAGGCTGACTTTAATTAGAGAGCCACAATGGCTGCTCTAGGGTTCCTCTTATGCAAAACCAAAACGAGGGGATTCCCCTGAGTGATCCCATGTTAACTGCCTCTCCACCTCGTCCTGTCCTCAGTGTCCTCATGAACCACGCCCACATCCTCTAACCTGCAAGTGGATGGAATCAGCCACAGGAATCCTTGAAATCACTGTATGTTCAACCATGTCCTCTTGTCCTTGCAAAGTTTCTTGTTATTTAATCAGATATTCATTTAATAACTTTGTTATAATTATTACAGCTTTTCCCAAATGTGCTCTTTTTAAACTGATGAATTCTATTCCTTTTGCAAGATTTTCAGTTTTACTTTATAATATTATTTTTTATATATTATAGATAACTGACCCAAAAATGATTGGCAAAATGAAAACAAAAAACAAATTCTAGCAAGTATATTTAGCTTGAGACAAAGTTTTTAAGAGACGTGTGCTTACAGTTGCTCTTTCCTAAAAGAATGTTGTACTCAGGGAATGTAAGTTACATTACTTGGACATAGACAACTCCAACCCCCACCTGGAGGCATCCATCTCATCAGAATAAAGAGAAGGAAAGGAGACCATTATTGTACATTTGCTGTTAGAATCTAATTTCATCTTTACTCCTGCCTTATGAGTTTAGTAATGTTACCTCCATACCATAAATGAGGATACTGAAGCTCAGAGAGCAACTTGCCTAAAGAACCATGGCCAATAAATAAAGAGATTTTGGCCTGTGGGGTTCCAGCCATATGTTATTTTAACTATATCATTTGGTCTTTTCCCACCTGATACTGAAATCTTATTTAAAAAAAAATGCTGTTTTGCATATACATAGGCCACTGGTTAATATGATTGTTATCCAATTCAAATGAATTCTTAGTTGTTGAATTCTTTATGAGTGGAGCAATAATCCTTTGACTATAATATACAATGAAAATGTTGTTCCAAAAATAACGAACATTAAGTTGGGGAAAATAAATTTAATCAATGATTTTGTTGGAGTCAACCAAACCGTTAACTGAATTAAACAGTCAACATTGCCCAAATAGAAGCTATAAATATGTAAAAGTAAATGCATGCAAACACACAAATGTGCAAACATATACATAAATTTACAATTTTATTAATTAAAGTAATATAGCTTGGAAGTGAATATTTGACCAATTATGTGGAAGCCAGATAAGACAGCTGAATAGTATGAGTATATTGAATGAAATGAAACAGAAATAAAAGAATTATTTATTTTTTATTCATATTTAATGAGGTGGGTCAAAATTATATCTCACACCCTCTATTTATCCAGTTAAAGACTACTTCAACCAAAACTACCTTGTCTATATAAGCATTTGCAATGAGAATTTTAACTAGTTACTATATAGTTTCTGAACTTGGTACTTAGCAACAGATAACATTTTGACATTCTTTTAAAAACCTCATAGACCGGTTTTAAAGTAGATGTGTGTGAGTGTATGTGTGTGTGTGTGTGTGTGTGTGTGTGTGTCACTAGAAAGAAAACCCAGTATAGAAAACCCAGTATATTTTGGGGTCTTTGGTCTCTTAAAAATATCTGGCAAATTTGTATGTGGAAACCTAAATGTTACAAAGCAAACACTTCAACCTGAGTTTTTTTGGAATTTGTAGACCTGGCAGAGGGAAAAAGATTTAGAACATTGCAATAATCCTCTTTGACATCTTAGATTGCTTTAGGATTTTGCTATGGCTATGCTCTGATTTTTTTCAATTATTTTTAATTTTTAAATTGTATATGAATGACCACATATCCCAAATCCTTAATTTTTTTCCTTTATTTGATACACTGTACAGAAAAACAGTGTGGGAAATAATAGATCAAGAAAGTAAGCTACACCTTTAATTCTTTGCTAACATTTTCCAGAATAACTAGTGTGCTCATTTGTTTTGATATGGGTCCCTATCCTCATTTGACTTGGTTAACCAAGCAACCTGTCAAATTAATATGGTAAAAGACAGCCAAATTGGATTGAATTAATGAGCTTATAAATTTAAAGGCTTTACATTCTCTAAAAATTCAGGAATCCTTTCTTTTTAAAGATTTATTTTTTTATTTATTTAAAGGCAGAGTTTCACAAATAGAGAGCAAGAGAGAAAGAGAGAGTGAGCGAGTGAGCAAGCGCCCATCTGCTGGTCACTCCCCAAATGGCTGCAATAGCTGGAGTTTGACCAATCTAAAGCCGGGAGCCAGGAGAGCCTTCCAGATCTCCCACATGGGTGTAGGGGCCTATAGGCTTGGGATACCTTTCCCTGCTTTCCAAGGCACATTAGCAGGGAACTGGATCATAAGTGGAGCAGCCCAGTCTTGAATTGATGCCCATAAGGAATGCCAGGATTGCAGGAGGAGGCTTAACCTGAGGCATCACAGTGTCAACCCCAATCCTTTCTTTTCATATGTTGTGAAGTTCCAGAATAATAGTATTGTTTCATTGGCTCTGACCCAACAAGGGAAGAGAGTAAAAAGAAATGCACACCTAAAGGAGTCAGGTAGTTGAATGTGAATCCTAACTACACCATTTGCTAGCATACTGTTCTAAGAAAAGTAATACAATTTATCCCAACTTTACATTCTATGCTTGAAAATGGGACTCCTATAGAAATTCAAACTTATGTAATACTTCAAAATAGTATATTGGCACTATTTTTACTAAATTTCTTCTCTGGGGATTAGTACCATGGGTCTTTGATGACAGAAAGAGAGAGCAATGATGTTGATTCAGAGAAAGAATAGTCAACGAAAGTAAATAGCACTCTGACTGTAAGTGAAGATTGATTCCTACCACAGAAAAACAAGAGAATTAAAAACACCAGAGTGCATTTCTTGGCTTTGTTCTTTGAGAAGCCTTATTGTTATGTTTTCCCATATTATATTCATCTCATAGAACCACAGAAAATCTTTTCAGTGTTAAATTTCTTTCAATGATATATATATATATATATATATATATAAATGTTTTCTGCAAATAGCCAAATAATAAATAATTTTGGCTTTAAGGGCCATGAGTCTGTTCCAGCTACTCAAATCTTCCACTGTAGTATAAAAGTAGCTATAGATAATAAGGGTGCCTGTGTTATGGTGCAGCTTTATTTCTATGTCCATCAGCACTTCAGATAAATTCACTTTCAGATAATTTTCACTCATCTTTTGATTTTTTACAAATTATTTAGAAATGTGATATCTATTCCTGTATCACAGACCATAAAAAGTGTAGGCAGCAAGGTCGGGCATTTGGAGCAGTGGTTAAGAAACCTCTTAAGATGCCTGCATGCCATTCAGGAGCTGGGATTGAGCCTTGGCTCCACTTCTGACCCAGTCCCCTGATACTGCACACTTTGGGAGGCAGCAGATGATGGCCCAAGTATGTGGGTTTTGGGCACCCATGTGGGAGACCTGGATTGAGTGCCAGGTTCCTTAGTTTGTCTTGACGCAGGCCAGTTGCTGGGGGCATTTAGCGAGTACAGCAGCAAGTGCAAAATCTCTGCCTGTCCGTCTGTCCTTTTGCCTTTCAAATGAAGAAAAAAAATTAAGTAGGAAGTAAATAAGATTTAATCGGTGACTGAGATATGCTGACCTCTAGATCTAAACCAACATTCTCTCTCTTAACCTAGGATTTTAAGATACTCTTGATGAAATCATGTTTGTTTGTTTGTCCTTATTCTTCATGTCCCTTCTTTTACAATATCTATCTTGGGATGGGGAAGAGAATCAATATATATTATTAAGTACTTTGGATTGTACAAAGCAAACTCAACTCAAAATAGGTTAAGTTTAATGGGTAGACTCTAGACCTGAAAAATTCCAGGGAGTGAAATGGTATAACCAGGGCTCTCTTTGATTACTTTGTTATTTTTTTTTTGACGTATGGTTGTATTTTTCTCACTACAGATAGACTTTCTTTTTAGTTTTTTGACAGGCATAGTTAGACAGTGAGAGAGAGAGACAGAGAGAAAGGTCTTCCTTCTGTTGGTTCACCCCCCAAATGGTTGCTATGGCTAGTGTGCTGCGCCTATCTGAAGCCAGGAGCCAGTTACTTCTTCCTGGTCTCCCATGCAGGTGCAGGGCCCAAAGACTTGGGCCCTCCTCCACTGCACTCCCAGGCCACAGCAGAGAGCTGGACTGGAAGAGGAGCAACCGGGACAGAATCCGACGCCCCAGCTGGGACTAG
The DNA here is from genome assembly GCF_964237555.1 of Oryctolagus cuniculus. Lineage (NCBI taxonomy): Eukaryota > Metazoa > Chordata > Mammalia > Lagomorpha > Leporidae > Oryctolagus > Oryctolagus cuniculus. The sequence goes on from NC_091432.1 coordinate 91,493,336, forward strand.
AACCTGGGGTGCCGGTGCCGCAGGTGGAGGATTACCCTAGTGAGCTGCAGCGCCTGCCCAGATAGACTTTCATTATGTTTCTGAAGGTTGGGCAAAGGAGTGCAGGGAGAATAAAAGAGTCATTCACCATTCTACCTCATACTGCAAAAGATAGAACTTAACTCTCTTGGAATCTATATATAAAATCTACTAGAAAGCAATACTGATTTTATTGTAGTTATCACACTGCATTTGTCTCATTTGTTATCAAAAGAGTGAAGGAGAAGAGGAAAACTTGAGACCACTGTACTTACTATTTTCATGTAATTCCACCTCCCCCCCAAGAAGTAAAGTAAAATTGTGCATATATAGCATTTTTAGAACTAATGGTTCTGAATGGATGACTGAAACTCTGAGTACAAGGGTTAGAGAACTCTCAGTACATGATGAGATTTCTATAAAAGTAAATATCAAACTGTGAAGGAACATCAATTCTTGTATTCTATTTTTTTAAAGATTTATTTTATTTATTTGAAAGAGTTAGAGAGGTCTATAGAGCTAGAGAGAGAGAAGTCTTCTATCTGCTGGTTCATTCCCCAAATGACAATGGCCAGTGCTGAGCTGATCTAGAGCCAGGAGCCTCTTCTGGCTCTCCCATGGGGTTGCAGAGGTCCAAGGACTTGGGCATCTTCTACTGCTTTCCCAGGCCATAGCAAAGAGCTGAATCAGAAGTGGAACAGCTGGGACTTGAACTGGCGTCTATATGGGATGCTAGCACTGCAGGCCGAGACTTTAACCCATTGTGCCACAGTGCTGGCCCCCTTGTAATATATTTTAATATGGCCAAATCAAAAAAGAAGCCATGAAAGGAGGAATGTCAATGAGGCTGTTATATAAATTTACCTCTAGCAGCAATATAAAGCTGAGGAAGGGACATTCTGCCTGCACTTCACCTAACTCAGTGCACAGCACACTCATGATGTGGATCAACTTGCGTCTCTGAAGTTTCCTGCTAGTGGTTAGATGGTCATCAGCAAGACACAGTATAAAAAAAAGGAAGGAAAAGAGAGAAAGGAAGACCATGAAATTTGTTTTGAATATTATAGATCTAAGAGATCTTCTGGGCATACTTTATAATATATATAAAACAAGTTAAGATCTAGTTCAAGAACTTAGGTAGCCAAGTGTGGAGATAAAAATATTGGAGCCCCTTTGTCCTTTTAAAATACCAATCAAACCAGTAGAGCAAGGGGACTGAGAAAATATAGCAATGTGGGGAGCAACTCGGACTAGACTAAGTTACTGGAATTAAGACTTATTCTATGCATCTGCTCTCCCACAATATGGCGCTGAGAAGGGAGTAACAGCTTCTACGCAGTTGCCTCTTGCCAACTTGAGTGATGACCTGCAGGAGCTGATCCTGCCCCTGATTGGAGGAGAGCAGCATACTCGGCATGTGGGTAGCAGAGTTGGGATTGGTGGAAGAGGACTATAAAGGAGGAGAGAGACAACATGCACGGGGAACATCTGAGGAACATCTGAGCAGCCCGAGAGAGCCGGCCGGCGGTGTGCCGCTCCCCCGCAGAAGTGGGGAAAGTGGCAGGGGGAACCGCCCTTCCACGGAGGTGGAAGGGACGGTAGCCAACCCGGGAAGGACCAGCAGCAAACCCAGGGAGGGCCGAGCAGACGAAAGAACAGCGCAGGGTCCTGTGTCATTCCTCCGCGAAGAGGGGGAGCGACATAATGGTGCCATGACTCGGATAGGAAACTTAGGCAGGGTTTAGTGTTGTTCCTCCATGAAGAGGGGGAGCGACATAATGGTGCCGTGACTCAGATAGGAAACCTAGGAGGGAAGAAGCGGGAAGAAGCGGGAAAATACCGGAGAGAGAGACTAGCAAAGAGCCTAGGGGAAAGCCGGACGGAAAAAGTGCCGGAAGAAGTTAGATTGAAAGTGAAAGTGAAAGCAAGAAGAAACTTAGACTCGGATGCGGACTATGGTGGGGAAGCTAGGAGATTAAAAGCGAAAGTGAAACCTAGAAGAAACTTAGACTCGGATATGGACTGTGGGGAGAAGCCAGGAGAAATGAGAGGGGAATATTGTTGGAAGAAAAGTTAGGAAACATACCGGGTAGAGAAAAATGTTAGGGAAAAAAATGAAGCCGCGGGGGCAGGCTGAGGCGGAGATGGAAGCTAGCTTGGGATTTGTCAAGTCAGCCCAGGGAGCAAAAGGTGAAAATCTAAAACCAGAGGCGGAGACGTAAGCCAGGTTGGAATCCGTCAGATTAGCCCGGGGAGCAAAAGATGGGAAGCCAAACTGGGAGCGGAGACGTAAGCTATAGGTTGCATTTCGTCAGGTTAGCCCGGGGAACTTAGACTGAAAACCGAGAAGCGGAAACGTAAGCTAGGCTGTGTGATTCGCTGAAGCCGCCGCACAGAGAGAATGCGCGGGGCACAAACGGGGCTCTGCATGGGGCACAAACGGGGAGAGCGCACGGGGCGCGAGTAGGAAACGCGGGGCTAGCGCGAAGGCCGTGGTGCGGGCGCAAAGGGCGCGGAGACCGCGGAGCGCGCGAAGCCGGGAAGCCGCGCAGAGCCAGGAAGCCACCGTGGGGCGAGGCGCCGAGAAGCAGCCTCGGGGCGGGCGTCGGGAAGCCGCGGGGATAAGAGAAACAGAAGTTTAGAAGTAAAATGAGAGAAATAGGAATGCTGGCAGATAGAAGTAAAATAGGAGAGATAGGAATGCCCGGAGATAGAGAAATAGAGAAAAATAAGGCCTCCCCACAACACGGCAATGAGAGGGCTTGGATTCAGTCTGCCTGATTAGTAAGACGATAAGCACCTGTGGGCAGCTGCAGGTCACCGAAGACAGGCACGTTATTAACATCAATAAGTCTCCCCACAATACGGCAATGAGAAGGCTTGGATTCGGTTTGCCTGATTGGTAGGGCTTGTAAGCACCTGCAGGCAGTTCTAGCAGAGCAGAGCATGCGCTGCAGGGCACCGAACACAGGCACGCATCAGCGCCTAAAAACCTCCTCACAACATGGCGAAGAGAGGACCCAGATTCGGTTTGCCTAATTGGTAGGGCTTGTAAGCACCTGTGGGCAACTCTAGCAAGCAGAGCAGAGTATGTGCCATGGGGCACCGAAGACAGGCGCGTATCAACGCCAAAAAATAAAAAGAAAGGGGGAATTGTGGGGAGCAACTCAGACTAGACTAAGTTACTGGAATTAAGACTTATTCTATGCATCTGCTCTCCCACAATATGGCGCTGGGAGAGGAGTAAACAGCTTCTACGCAGTTGCCTCTTGCCAACTTGAGTGCTGACCTGCAGGAGCTGATCCTGCCCCTGATTGGAGGAGAGCAGCGTACTCGGCGTGTGGGTAGCAGAGTTGGGATTGGTGGAAGAGGACTATAAAGGAGGAGAGAGACAACATGCACGGGGAACACCTGAGGAACATCTGAGCCGCCCCTGAGAGAGCCGGCCGGCGGTGTGCCACTCCACTGCGGAAGTGGGGAAAGTGGCAGGGGGAACCGCCCTTCCACGGAGGTGGAAGGGACGGTAGCCAACCCGGGAAGGACCAGCAGCAAACCCGGGGAGGGCCGAGCAGACGAAAGAATAGCGCAGGGTCCTGTGTCGTTCTTCTGCGAAGAGGGGGAGCGACATAGCAACACAGATAATATGAGAAAGTAAGAATAGTAATACCTTAAGAAAAGAGAAGAGAATTTTTATATGGATAAAATATACAAAAATGTTGATTATTCTATAGAAATACAGTGAAATGAGGACAAATGTGAATATTGGGCCAGGTATTGGTATTTCATTACATATCATTGGCAAAGTTGTTTTAGCACCATGGAAAGAACCAACGCTGTATTTTAACTGGTTAAGAAACTGGTAAAAACTGTAGTTACTATCCTGTCAAGATGTTTGCTGTTTAAAACAAGAGAGATAGGGAAAGGCAGCACTTGTTTTTATTTTATTTTATTTATTTTTTAAGACTGTATTTATTATTTGAGAGGCAGAATTATAGATAGAGGGAGAGATAGAAAGGTCTTCCATCTGCTGATGTACTCCCTAAATGGCTACAACAGCGAAGCTGGACTGATCTGAAGCCAGGAGCTTCTTCTAGGTCTCCCACATGGGTGCAGGGGCCCAAGCATTTGGGTCATTTTCTTTTTTTTTTTTTTTCAAGATTTATTTATTTAACTTGAAAGAGTTACACAGAGTGAGACAGAGAGGGAGAGAGAGAGAGAGGGGCCTTCTATCCACTGGTTCACTCTCCAGTTGGCTGCAATGGCTGGAGCTGTGATGATTCAAAGCCAGGATCTTCTTCTGGATCTCCTACATAGGGGCAGAGGCCCAAGGACATGGACCGTCTTCTACTGCTGTCCCAGGCCATAGCAGAGTGCTGGATTGGAAGTGGAGCAGCCAGAACTTGAACCAGCACCTATTTGGGATGCCACCACTGCAGGTGGCGGCTTAGCCCACTACACCACAGTGCTGGCCTCCTGTTTTTTGTTTGCTTTTAAAGTTATAACTAGATTTGGGAATTAAAAAGCAAGCAGATACAGAAATGCATCACAAAATTAGGTTGGGGGTCATCATAGAACAAAGCAGAGCAGGCAGGAGAATTTCCTGTAACTTATCATTGATCTTTAGAAAACCTGAGCTTCCATTTGTCTGCATTAATCACTGTTTACTCACTGTCTCAGAACGTATGTTCTTTTCTCTTGCCTCTTTTCCTTTGATCTGTCGTTTCCAGTATTGGGAATGCCTATCCATCTTCCTTATCCTCATCTGTTGAAACCTGATTCCTTCTTTTATACATTAAAAAAACACTAGAGTATAAATATTTACTCTTGGGCTCTGGGGACAGGAAGGTTCAACTTTACTGCTTACCAACAATGTACCATTGGGGAAGGAATATATCGTTTTCTTACAAGAATTCTTTGTTTTCAAATTTTTATGTGTGTATGATAATTGAAAAGATCTAATGAGATAATCTATATGAATACCATATGTTCTCCCTGATCGGTGACAACTAACTGAGCACCAAAAAAGAAACCTGTTAAAGTGAAATGAACACTGTGAGAAACGGTGACTTGATCAGCCCTCACCCTGACTGTTGATGAGCAACTTAATATGTTATCCCTCTTAGTATTTTTTTTTGTTTGTTCTATTTAATACTTTTGGTTGAATACTGTAATCAATACACAATTATTCTTAAGTGCTGAAACTTAACTGAAAAGTGATCGCTGTTAAATATAAGAGTAGGAATAAGAGAGGGAAGAGATGTGCAATTCGGGACATGCTCAAGCTGACTTACCTCAAACGGTAGAGTTAGAAACATACCAGGGGATTCCAATACAATCCCATCAAGGTGGCATGTACCAATGCCATCTCACTAGTCCCAGTGATCAATTTCTGTTCACAATTGATCATAATGATAGGACTAAGAACCAAAGGGATCACATAAACAAGAATAGTGTCTGCAAATACTAGCTGATAGAATAAAAAAAGGGAGAGAACGATCCAACATGGGAAGTGAGATACACAGCAGACCCATAGAATGGCAGATGTCCTAAACAGCACTCTGGCCTCAGAATCAGCCCTTAAGGCATGAGGATCCAGCTGAAGCCCATAAGAATATTTCAGGCATGGAAAGCCAAGACACTCTGGGGGAAAAAAAAAAAAAAAAAAAAAAAAAAAAACACCTAAATGAAAGATCTCTGCGAGTGAGATCCCAGTGGAAAGAACAGGTCATCAAAGAAGGAGGTACCTTTCTCTGAAGGGAGGAGAGAACTTCCACTTTGACCATGGCCTTGTCTAAATATGATCAGAGTCGGTGAACTCAGGGGGCTTCCATAGCCTTGGCAGCTCATGACAAGAGCCTAGGGTGATTACTGAGGCCATAAACAAGAGTGTCAATTTGTGAAGTCAACAACAGGAGTCACTGTGCACTTACTCCTCATGTAGGATCTCTGTCCTTAGTGTGCTGTACATTGTGATTTAATGCTATAACTAGTACTCAAACAGTATTTTTCACTTTATGTTTCTGTGTGGGAGCAAACTGTTGAAATCTTTACTTAATGTATGCTAAACTGATCTTCTGTATATAAAGAGAATCGAAAATGAATCTTGATGTGAATGGAAGGGGAGAGGGAGTGGGAAAGGGGAGGGTTGTGGGTGGGAGGGACGTTATGGGGGGGAAGCCATTGTAATCCATAAGCTGTACTTTGGAAATTTATATTCATTAAATAAAAGTTAAAAAAAAGAAAAAAATATTTTAGGTAGTTCTGGCTACATAGCCAATACACCAAAATTCATGACTAGGAAGTTTCTTCTTTTTACTCTATTCACTTTATCTTTTATGGTCAACTAAGTAATGAAGGTTTTCTCCTTTTCTACCCTCCATTCCTTCAGCAGTACTCTTCAGTGTCTACAGATTTATTTCTCTAGTCTAAATCCTGTAACATACCTCAGTACGTAACAGGCATATATAGCATCGTATTTTTCCAATTCTCCATAGGATGTTGTGGCAGTTGTTGTCTTTGTAACATTTATAATTTACTAACACAATATCAGGTGTTTGAAAAGTATTGTCATTTAATCTTCATAAACCAGCTGAGAAGGCTCATGAAACTTAACTTACATAGTGCATTCAATATTTTTAAGAGTACTATAATTCTTTATTATTTTGTACATTATACTGACATTTATCCATGTTATATATTTAATAGTTCCTTTCTATTGTTGAATAATATTTCATAATCTGAAACTAAGATATCTAATAGATGGGCATTCAGACAGTTTTCAACTTTAGATTATTCTGAATAAAGATGCAATGAGCATTTGAGCACAGGTGTATATATCTTTTGGTGTAATTTTATTTTTTGTATTATAAGTACCTCATTTGCTCCATGAATGTACCTTGTTTTCAATATTTATATCTATAAATTTGTGTAAATATCTTCTATTGCTTTTTATGTTGCTGGCATTTTATGCTTGAAAATGTATACATAGTTTAATAAGGTTATCAATTGTTTGTTTCCTTTTGGAATGGCATATGTTATATATATTTCTTATTTGTGACCGGTGCCACGGCTCACTAGGCTAATCCTCCACCTAGTGGTGCCGGCACCCCGGGTTCTAGACCCTGTCGGGGCGCCGGATTCTGTCCCAGTTGCCCCTTTTCCAGGCCAGCTCTCTGCTGTGGCCAGGGAGTGCAGTGGAGGATGGCCCAAGTCCTTGGGACCTGCACGCCATGGGAGACCAGGAGAAGCACCTGGCTCTTGCCTTCAGATCAGCCCGGTGCGCCGGCTGCAGCGCACAGGCCGTGGTGGCCATTGGAGGGTGAACCAACAGCAAAGGAAGACCTTTCTCTCTGTCTCTCTCCCTGTCCACTCTGCCTGTAAGTATGGGAATTTTATAGCATACATATTTTCTTCCTTCCATAGTTAAAGTTCTTACAGTGTCTGTTCAAAACTAAAAAAAACAAATGGGGCAAATACTGAAACCACTGAAGTGGTATCTTCTTGTTTGATGATCACCTTTTTCTCTTTTCTTAAAATTCATTAGTTTATTTGAAAGGCAGTTGCAAAGAGAAAAGGGGAAAGAGAGACAAAGAGAGAGAAAGAGATATCTCCTATCCACTGGTTTATTCCCTACATGGCTGTAATGTTCAAGAACTGGGCCAAGCCAAAATCAGGAGCCAGGGGCTTCAACCAGGTTTTCCCTATGGGTGGCAGGGACTTCCAATACCTTCCCAGGTGAATTGGCAGGGAGCTGGATTGAAAGTGGAGCATCCAGGATGCAAACCAACACTCACCTGGTATCCTGTCATCACTGACTGGGGCTGTTGTACCACAACACTGGCCCCAGAATCACTTTCTTAACTGATGCAGTTTGGCTTTCAATTATAATCTCTAGATAACATCATTAAAAATTTTAATGAGCTACCTTTATTAACAGACATATTTTGAATTTAAATTACAATTGACAGTTGGTAAAAATTCCAGTTTATATTAGAGGAGCATGAATATATGATAGAGGAAATTATGATATAACTGTTAAATTCGCCCAGTTAAATGTCTGTATTAGACTCACTGCTTTCCCCTACCATGATTACTATCAAAGAAATAGAAGAAATCATTTTTCTTGGTAACATGTTCAAACAAAAATGAAATTTATTTATGATAAAGCTAAAGATCAACCTATGGATATTTGGATATACACTTAGATTAATCAAATAAGATTTTTAATCATGAAAAATACAATTGTTTATAATTAAAAAGCAAATGTCAAGAAAGGGGAAATACATCTTCAACTCATATTTATTTTCACACATGTGTATGTTTATATCCATATCTATCTCTTTACATTTATAAGCTACTAGGAGATTAATAAATCAGTAGCCACTGATATTATTCAGATTCTCTGATGGTCTGGATGTGGTATTTTTAAGCTAGCTTTTCTCAACTAGCATTCCACAAGAAAATCAAGCCTTAGAGAAAATCATTTCAGTGGCTATAGTCTTAGTTTTTCCAAAAGCAATACATAGCAAATAAAATTGTCAATGAATAGAGGCTAAATACATAAGGACATTAGGAATTAGAATTTATTTTCAATGAGAAATATATCAGGAACATCATTCCCTTTAAAAATTATTTAATTTTTAATTTAGTGACTAAACAGCATTCTATAAAGTTACTATGATTTATTTAATCTCCAACTGATATTAGAAATTTGGATTTTTTAAAAAAATTCTTATTGTAAATAACTTCACATTGAACATTTTTACAAATATTTGTCTATTTATAATTATTTCTTTTAATTATTTCTATTAAAATTATTTCTTTATACTAAATTTCTAGTAGTAGAATTTCCTGGTGAAAGAACCACTATTAATGCTGTTGACAGGTACACTGTTGTAAAATGTACTCGCTCTTCCAAGTGAGTGAAACAATGTAAATTAGCCTTGTCTGGTCATTTGTGCACTAGTGGTAAAATGCTCCTCTTAGCTTTTTTGGACTCTTTTTAGTATGACACCTTCCCAAACCTATGAACTCCAAATCGCCAGACTTCAAGTTAGTCCTCTGTTGAGGATGTTGTGGGTAGAGCAGAGAGATCATTCCCTCATTCATTCTTCTCTTCTCCCCTTCCTTCCCCTCCCCTCTCCTCCCCTCCCCTCCCCTCCCCTCCCCTCCCCTCCCCTCTCCTCCCCTCCCTTCTCCTCCCCTCCCCTCTCCACTTTTTTGTCTTGCTGAAATCCAGTTCTCTTTCACTATCATAAAGGACATGCATTGCCTTTCTTTTACATATGTTCTTTCTCCTCTTCTCTAGTTTCATTTTGTGCACCAAGAATGAGGAATCCTATTCCTTCTACCAAACATATTTCAAGAAAGTCTTTGCTCAGAACAGGAGATCAAACTACACAGCTCCATTCTGCCTTAAATTCTTCAAAAGCACAGTCAATATTTTGGCCTCTTGCTGAAGACACTTGTAGATGTTAAAAAAAGAAATTTTTTTTCCAAAGGATGATCAATAATAGTGGGTACAGACATCAACATCCAGCTGCCCACTGACTAATCCACTTCAAATGCCATTAGCCTGTTGCTTAAGTAAGCATGTAGTTTTCTTTCCAGTGTTTTTGTTTAGTAAAGTTCTAGACTATGCAAGCTTTTTTTTCCCCCCTTCAGAGTAGAATAAGAAGTAAGTGAGCATTATCCAATTAATCCTTCAAATGACCTCAACTTTTTCTTTTCCTTTCTTCAAAAAGATTGCCTTCCTTTTTGTGCTTAGCTGCAAGCAACGTTTTTGGACTAGATGGAAAGATATTCAGACCTCACTATACTAGTAACAGAGTTATATGTGAGTCTGATTAAAAAGCCCAAACAATGTGAGAACCATAGCCTTATCTCCCTCCAGCCCTCTGGGTGGTAGGCGTCCCAGTGAGGGTCAGGGCACATGGTACATTTATATGCTCTGCAGAGAAAGCAGCCAGGTGACTAAGAAGCTGAAGAAAGTAAAATCTCAAGCACCCCTGTCATTGTCTCAAATTAACAAAGAACCCTTAGATACAAGTGAAGCCCATTGTCTTAAGTGTGATTCCCCTTAAGTAGTATACATAGGCATAATAGGGATATGCTACAGAAACCTACTTTTTCATTTACAAACAAGCAAATAAAAAAATACTTAGATCCTTAACACATGAAAGGTACAGGATAAACTCATACATAAACTATTCAATTTAATAAAATACATATAAAATGCATCTTCATATTATTTCGTTTCACAAATTAATGCACTGAGGGGAAATAATATTCTTTAGCTATTTCTAAATCTTTGTAAATCAGTTTATTTAAGACAGCCTTTTCAAATGGGGTCCTTTAACATTGTGTTATACATAATTCCTTTAGACCCATAAAATATAATAAGCAATGTAATTCTAGTTAGAGTATGTCCATGTATAACATGTAGGGGACTAGTCAGCTGCTGGAAGCTACAGTCCCAAGATTATTCTGCAAAGCTGCTCTGGAAGATAGCAATATAAATGCTGTCTTTTGTGCTGTTGTCATATATTGCAAGGAGGCATTAAGCTAACAAGCATCGGAAATGAGTGCCCTTAGACATGGTGGATCATTCACTGGAACCACTCTGTCCCTCAGGGAGAATGAAAGTCTGCAGAGAGAAAACTGGCTGACCTCGCCCAATTAACATAGTACCGATGCAGGCAGAACAGCCAGGAGTGACAGAACTGTGCATCAGGGATGCGTATTCTCAGGCTGTGGTCCAGGTTACGTCAATAGGGATCACTCTGGGTGCCATTTCAGTGGCTCCATATTGGCCATAAGAGAAAATAGAAGTTGAAAAGATGAGGGAAAACTATGAGCTATATTTTTTAATGTACTTGAGAATTTCACTTTCCCTTAGGACATGAGCTCTTTCTGAACTTGTACGCAGCTGCAGCCAGAAATTTGACAGACAGGTCAGGAAGATGGCAAAGTACTGGGATAGCAGCCTGCCTGCTCCAGTGGAAACCGCTGGCCCTACATGTTACGTGCTTCAGTTTGAAATTTAATAGTTTGCCTTAATCCAAGAAAGTGGACAAGGCAGCAGTAAACTGTAGGTAGCCTACGCTGAAAATGCCCATCATTACATTTAGAGCTTTCCTTGTTTTTAATTGAATGAAGTGAATCCTGCCTCCTGTTTAGGGGTAGTGTTTATTTCATTCAAATGGGTTGTAAAGCTTTTAAAGAACAACTTAATATGTTATCCCTCTTAGTATTTTTTTTGTTTGTTCTACTTAATACTTTTGGTTGAATACTATAATCAAAACACAATTATTCTTAAGTGCTGAAACTTAACTGAAAAGTGATCGCTGTTAAATATAAGAGTGGGAATAAGAGAGGGAAGAGATGTGCAATTCGGGACATGCTCAAGCTGACTTACCTCAAATGGTAGAGTTACAAACATACCAGGGGATTCCAAAACAATCCCATCAAGGTGGCATGTACCAATGCCATCTCACTAGTCCCAGGGATCAATTTCTGTTCACAATTGATCATAATGATAGGACTAAGAACCAAAGGGATCACATAAACAAGAATAGTGTCTGCAAATACTAGCTGATAGAATCAAAAAGGGAGAGAACGATCCAACGGGAAGTGAGATACACAGCAGACCCATAGAATGGCAGGTGTCCTAAACAGCATTCTGGCCTCAGAATCAGCCCTTAAGGCATGAGGATCCAGCTGAAGCCCATAAGGGTATTTCAGGCATGGAAAGCCAAGACACTCTGGGGAAAAAAAAAAAAAAACCTAAATGAAAGATCTCTGTGAGTGAGATCCCAGTGGAAAGAACAGGTCATCAAAGAAGGAGGTACCTTTCTCTGAAGGGAGGAGAGAACTTCCACTTTGACCATGGCCTTGTCTAAATATGATCAGAGTCGGTGAACTCAGGGGGCTTCCATAGCCTTGGCAGCTCATGACAAGAGCCTAGGGTGATTACTGAGGCCATAAACAAGAGTGTCAATTTGTGAAGTCAACAACAGGAGTCACTGTGCACTTACTCCTCATGTAGGATCTCTGTCCTTAGTGTGCTGTACATTGTGATTTAATGCTATAACTAGTACTCAAACAGTATTTTTCACTTTATGTTTCTGTGTGGGAGCAAACTGTTGAAATCTTTACTTAATGTATGCTAAACTGATCTTCTGTATATAAAGAGAATCGAAAATGAATCTTGATGTGAATGGAAGGGGAGAGGGAGTGGGAAAGGGGAGGGTTGTAGGTGGGAGGGACATTATGGGGGGGAAGCCATTGTAATCCATAAGCTGTACTTTGGAAATTTATATTCATTAAATATAAGTTAAAAAATAAATAAAAAAATAAATCTGTCTACCTTTTTCTAGGAATGGAATACCACAATAAATGTCAAAAAAGATGGAAATAAGGCTTTGATCTACAATAATACTTATTGTTTCCAAATTGATACTAAGATAGGACAAGTGACTGTCTGTCAGGGACGTCTTCAGTGTTTGAATTACTTAGTAAGGTTTCACCTGCAGATACATACATATCACTTCCTTGACACAGGAAAAGACAAAGCTATTGGCACTGTATGGGCCAGTGCCTTAGTATTCTCATAAAGACACTATTCACTTTCTTTTTTTATAGATTTACATTTTTAGCTCTAAAGTTTAACAATTATTAATGTTTTGCCACATTGAATTCATATGTAGATGTTATATTGATACACATATATTTTTCTTGAAAACAGAGATATTAATGTTACAAAGTAAAATATTCATGATAATGATCATAATGTGGGGAAAGAAGGGCATATTGTCATGACGTGATATGATTCTGTGAAGCAATATTTATAGGTATATACCAAATGAGAATGCATCCGGCTTTTATAATCTCTATATATTAACTTCTACAAGTAAGAGAAATCATCTGTTATTTGTCTTTCTGAGTCTGGCTTATTTCCCCTGGCATGATGATCTCCAGTTCGATCTATTTTATTACAAATGTCAGGATTTTATTCATTTTTATGGCTGAGTAATATTCCATCATGATACTAGCCACTTTCTAATCATAAAGCATTTATTTAGACATAGTATTCCAACAATGTCAACATTACTGGTACCTCCTTAGTCACTTTCTGCCTAGCAATTTCATTTTCTCCCCTGAGGCAAGCATTGATAGAAATATTGTTGTGTGATAGTGTTTGTCCAATTGTAAAGCTTAGCTATCATTTTGTGTTTTAAAATTGTGGCAGTCCTGTCAGATTCCATCAGAGGGTTATTAAAGTCACTGCTGTGCTGTTAGCATTCCACAGGAAAGATCAACTACTGAAAAGACTGTTTTCTCTTCCCGTAGATAAAACCATCTGTTTTGATGGCATTTCTTTGTAATTACAGTAGATGCTCGGAGTGACTAAAAAGGAAAAATGTAAAACCTCAGCATGGAGGCAAAAATACCAAAATTGTGGTCTAATTGCAAATGAATTGATGGAAAAGAAATGATGACATCATTTTTGTTAACAAACATTCACCACAAATGAACCAGCTGAATGAGAAAAGTATAATGCAGAATTGCTGGCCGGCATGGCGGCTCAATAGGCTAATCCTCCACCCTGCGGCGCTGGCACACTGGATTCTAGTCCCGGTTGGGGCGCCGGATTGTGTCCCAGTTGCCCCTCTTCCAGGCCAGCTCTCTGCTGTGGCCAGGGAGTGCAGTGGAGGATGGCCCAAGTCCTTGGGCCCTGCACCCCATGGGAGACCAGGATAAGTACCTGGCTCCTGCCTTCGGATCAGCGTGGTGCACCGGCCACAGCGCGCTGGCCACGGCAGCCATTGGAGAGTGAACCAATGGCAAAAGGAAGACCTTTCTCTCTGTCTCTCTCTCTCTCACTGTCCACTCTGCCTGTCAAAAAAAAAAAAAAAAAAAAAAGAATTGCTTATAAGTTCTAGTTAATTATTTAAAATCTCCACGCTTCATTTAGGTTCCTTTTCATTTTTGCCATTTGTGAAAGCAACTAATAATCATAGTTGAAAATCTATTTTCTCTATGTCAATCTAATTAGACCCCTACAACTCAGCAAACAAGAATTTTGCCATTGGCTCAAGTGTCATGTCCTTTCTATATCATATCTACATATATAATAGCATACATGAATTTGTAGGATTTTTTTAAAACCATAAATCATTTTAATAGCTTTATTGACGACCTTATACTTACAATAAACTCAACTAATATTATAATCTCCAAATAACATATCGTGCAAAGTAGGAAACATTTCATTATCTGTGTTCATTTTCTCTTTTATTCATTCAACAATTATTTATAGTTTACCAACCACTTTTCACAATACTGAGGAGTATGATGAACAAAACAGTGAAGTTCCTACCCGAAGTGAACTGACACTAAGATATATCAAGGGGTTAACAAAAAGAGACACATATAGCTAGTGATGATAGGGCCAGTTACAGTGAGCCAGTCAGGAAAGGTATTTAGAAGGAATCATCTGAGCAGAGACCTACAAGATGTCGTGATCCTTGTAATTATCTGGGGAATGCTTGTTTCAGACTAGGTCAATATTAACACCCATGTCCTGCACTGAAAACTCACAGCAAGAAGCCTTGTGCCACTGGAGGGGGTTGAAGAAAGGAAAAAGGGGCCTGAGATTAAAGAGAGATTCGGGAAAAATCCTGTGAAGACTTAAAGGATTTATGAAACTTTATAGACTATTGTGAAGGGTTGTAGAAACAGTAGAAAAAGATGATATATTATTTCACCAATGCTGAAACAACAAAACACTGCATTCATCATTATTAAGGCACATATAAACTACCTACTGACCATTCTAGAGTGTTGGAAACTATTTTAGACAGTTAGAACAATGACATTCAATAATACTGTGGGTTGCTCAAGCTACTTATCTTTTATGGTAACAGGATCTTTTTTTAAGTTTCTAAAATTAATTTAAATCATTGTTTTATGAGGCTACCACATTTGCACTTTAGGATACAGTATTGTACTTCCTCTAGATGAATATGTAATCTGGTAAAAAGGACGATGTATCCACCTGTAACAGAGAACAATAGAGAACATAGCCCCATAGCAAGAGGAGTGGGTTGTGGAGATGGTTTGTTGGGAGTAGAGGGACCACATAATTTACTTAATATTCATAATGGAATATTTGTGAGAGTAGAACCAAGGGATATTAGTGATATTTCTGGGAAAGCTGGCATAAACAGTCAAAGTTTTAAACACATTAAGAAACAAGTTAATGATATGACTTTGGAGTTTCAGGAAAAAAGGATTAATTGTAAATCAAAGTGATTCCCCTGAAGCCTTCTTTGAGAACATAGTATCTTTTCTTGGCTTGTTTCCAGGTTTGTGAGTGAGCAGAGAAAACTGGGAACATAGTCTAGTACAGGGAAATAATATCTAAAACCTATATTATTTTGAATTTTCTCCTAAGATGAAACATTGATATAGTGAAGAGTGAGGTATAATACTGGATTATTAGTAAAGAGATGGATACTGATATAAGAGTAAGTCATCCTATAGTAAATTCCAAGAAAAAGATTCCCATACAGGAGAGTCACTTAAGGTTTATTGGTAGGTGTGTGACATAAATAAGGAGTAAAACTACCCTTAAAGTGTAATTTCACAGGAGATAATATTGTAACACTCATACAGTGTTAAAGTTACAGATATTTTAATTCTTCATAATCTACATTTTGCATGGTATGTTTAGAAAAGAACAACATATGAGTATATTCCTGTCATGCAAAGCCCAATGACTCTTTTATGTATAAATATATTTTTTGTTTTTAAACTATTTTAAATTTGATGCTGTAATTTTATTTTTCCCCAGAAACCTTTTCTTTAAGGTATACAAACTTCATGCATTTTATAAATACAAATTTAGGAACATGGTGATTCTTCCCACTGTACCTGCCCTCCCACCTGCACTTCCACCCTTCTTCCTCTTCCCTCTCCTAGTTCCATTCTTATTTTTTTAGTAAGATCTATTTTCAATTAACTTCATACATATAAGATTAATTCTATACTAAGTAAGGAGTTCAACAAATAGTATGAAAAGAAAACAATTGTTCCTCAACAGTCGAGAAAGTGTCAGTTTCACTTCTATGATTACCTTTTAGGTGCTCTATTAGTTACTACAAATCAGGGAGAACATACAGTATTTATTATTTTGGGACTGGCTTATTTCACTAAGTATAATGTTTTCCAGTTGCATCCATTTTGTTACAAATGAGAGGATTTCATTTTTTTTTACCACTGAGTAGCTTTCCAGGGTATACATATCCCATAATTTCTTTATTCAGTCTTCAGTTGATGGGCGTTTGGATTGATTCCATATCTTAGATATTATGAATTGAGTGCAATAAGCATAGGGTTACAGATAACTCATATTCTTATTTCATATCTCTTGGGCAAATTCCCAGGAGTGGGATGGCTGGGTCATATGGTAGGTCTATATACAGACTTCTGATGGATCTTCACACTGTCTCCCACAGTGGCTGCTCCAGTTTACATTCCATCCCACAGAGGATTAGGGAAAATTATCCAACATCCTCACCAGCATATGTTGTTTGTTGATTTCTGTATGAAACCTCACTGTGATCTTGATTTGTAGTCTCTGATGGCTAGTGATCCTGAGCATTTTTTCTAGTGTCTATTGGCTATTTGAATTTCCTCTCTTGAAAAATAACTGTTCAAGTCATTGGCACATTTAATAATTGGATTGTTTGTTTTGTTGTGGTTGAGTTTCTTGAGCTCTTTACATATTCTGGTTATTAATACTTGTTAGTTGCATAGTTTACAAATAATTTCTCAAATTCTGTGGGTTGCTTCTTCCCTTTGCTGATTGTTTCTTTTGTAGTACAGAAACTTTTCGGCTTGTTGTAATCCCATTTGTCAATTTTGGCTTTGACTGCCTGTGCTTTTAGGGTCTTTTCCAAGAATTCTTTGCCAATGCCAATATCTTGCAGGGTTTCCCCCAAGTTTTCTATTAATTTGATGGTATTGGGTCACAGATGTAGTTTTTTGATCCATTTTAAGTGGATTTTTCTGTAAGATGTAAGCTAGGGGTCTTGCTTCATACTTTCGTATGTGGAGATCCAGTTTTCCCAGCACCATTTGTTGAAGAGCCTGTCCTTGCTCCAGGGATTGATTTTAGTTCATTTGTCAAATAAAAGTTGGTTTTAGATGTGAGGGTTTATTTCTGGCATTTGTCTTCTGTTCCATTGGTCTATCCATCTCTTTTTGTGCCAGTACGAGGCTGTTTTGATTATAACTTCCCTGTAGTATGTCTTGAAATCTAGTACTGTAATGCTGCAGGCTTTGTTTTTGTTGTATAATATTACTTTAGCTATCTGGGTTTTCTGTGTTCCCATATGAATTTCATCATTGCTTTTTTTTTTCTATATCTGAAAATAATGTCCTTGACATTTGGCTTGATATCATATTGAATCTGTAAAATTGCTTCCAGTAGTATGGATATTTTGATGATACTGATTTTTCTAATCCAAGAACATGGGAGACTTTTCCATTTTTTTCTTGTCTTCTTCTAGTTCTTTCTTTAATGTTTTGTAATTCTCCTCATAGACATCATTGATGTCCTTGGTTAAATTTATTCCAGGTTATTTAATTTTTTTGTAGATATTGCAAGTGGGATTGATCTTAGAAGTTCTTTCTCAGTCATAGCATTGTCTTTATATACAAAGGCTATAGATTTTTGTGTGTTGATTTTATATCCTGCCACTTTAGCAGTCTTTTCTGAGTTCCAACAGACTCCTAGTGAAGTCTTCTGGGTACCCTATATATAGAACCATGTCATGTTCAAATGTTCAAATGCATGTCCCAGTTTGTATCCCTTTGATTTCTATTTTTGCCTAATGACTCTGGCTAAAACTTGCAGGACTATATTGAATAGCAATTGTGATAGTGAGCATCCTTGTCTGTTTTGGGATCTTAGTGAGAATGCTTCCAACTTTTTCCCATTCAATAGCATGCTGGTCATGGGTTTGTCATAAATTGCCTTGTAGTGTTGAGGAATGTTGCTTCCATACCCACTTTGCTTAAGTTTTTCATCATGAAAGGATGTTGTATTTTATCAAATGCTTTCTTTGCATGTATTTAGATAATCATATGGTTTTTCCTCTCAGTTTGTTAATGTGATATATCACATTGATTGATTTGCAAATGTTGAACCATCCCTGCATACCAGGGGTAAATCCCATTTGATCTAGGTTAATGATCTTTGTGATGTGTTGCTGGGTTGATTGGCTAGTGTTTTGTTGAGAATTTTTGCATCTATGTTCATCAGGGAAATTGGTCTGTATTTCTCTGTCACTGTTGTATCTTTTTCAGGTTTAGGAATTAAGATGATGCTGGCTGCATAAAAAGAGTTTGGGAGGATTACCTCCCTTTCAGTTGTTTTGAATAGTCTGAGATGTATTGGATTTAATTCATCTTTGAAAGTCTGGTGAGGCTGGTGCTGCAGCTCACTAGGCTAATCCTATGCCTGCGGTGCCAGCACACAGGGTTGTAGTTCCGGTCAGGGCGCTAGATTCTGTCCTGGTTGCTCCTCTTCCAGTCCAGCTCTGCTGTGGCCCAGGATGTCAGTGGAGGATGGCCCAAGTCCTTGGGCCCTGCACCTATGTGGGATACCAGGAGGAAGCACCTGGCTCCTGGCTTTGGATCAGTGCTGCGTGCTGGCTGTAGTGGCCATTTGGGGGGTGAACCAATGGAAGGAAGACCTTTCTCCCTGTCTCTCTGTCTCTCTCTCTCTCACTGTCTAACTCTGCCTGTCAAAAAAAAAAAAAAAAAAAAAGAAAGTCTGGTGAAACATCTGGTTCTTGGCTTTTCTCTATTGTGAGGGTCTTTATTACTGATTGAATTTCTATCTTGGTTATTGGTCTATTTAGGTTTTGTATGTCTTCATGGCTCAATTTGGGTAAGTTGTATGTGTCCAGGAATCTGTTCCTTCTAGTTTTCCTAATTTTTGGCATATATCTCTTTGTAGTAATTTCTGATTATTCATTTTATTTCTGTGGTATCTGTTATTACCTCTCCTTCTTTCAACTTTGATTTTATTGATTTGGGCCTTCTCACGCTTTTTTTTTTTTTTTTTTTTTTTTGGTTATTTGTGCCATTGGTGTGTCAGTTTCGTTTATTTTTTCAAAAAAGAGCTCTTCTTTTCACTGATCTATATTGTTTTTTGTTTTTGTTTTTCTATTTTATTTATTCTCTAATTTTAATTATTTCTTTTTTCCTAATTCTGGGTTTGGTTTAGTGTTGTTTTTCAAGATTCTTAAGATAAATTTTTAGCTCATTTATTTGGTGCATTTCTAATTTCTTGATGTGAGTATAAATTGCTGTAAACTTTCCTCTTAACAATGCTTTTGCTGTATCCCATAAGTTTTGATATGTTTCATTGTCATCTTCATTCATTTCCAGATTTTTTTTATTTCATTTTGATTTCTTAGATGACAAACTGTTCGATCAGGAGCATGTTGTTGAGTCTCCATGTGTTTGCATATGTTCTAGAGATTCTTGAATTGTTGATGTCCAGTTTCATTCCATTGTGATCAGAAAAGATGCATGGTATGATTTCGATTTTTTTGGATTTGCTGATGTAAGATGTAAAAATATGCCTAATAGGCCTAATATGCTGTCTATCCTAAAGAAAGTTTCATGTACTGATGAGAAGAATTTGTATTCTGTAACTGTAGGATGAAAAGTTCTGTAGCTATCTGTTAAGTCAATCTGGTCTATAGTGTCGATTAACTGTTGTGTCTTTGCTGATTGTCTTTCTGGTTGATCAGTCCATTACTGAGAGTGGAGTTATTGAAATCCCCTTTTTTTATTGTATTGGGGTCTATGTCTCCCTTTAGACCCATTAGCATTTCTTTTAAATAGCCTGGTGTCTTATTACTAGGTGCATATACATTTATGATAGTCAGATCTTCTGTTCAAGTGATCCCCTAATTATTACATAGTGCCCTTCTTTGTCTCTTTTAACAGTTTTTGTGTGAAAGTCTATTTTGTCTGGTATTAGAATGGCTACAACAGCTCTTTTTTATTTCTGTTAGCATGGAATATCATTTTGCATCCTTTGACTCTGAGTCTGTGTGTATCTTTGTTGGTGAGATGTGTTCCTTGTATGCAGCAAATAGATGGATCTTTTTTAATCCATTTCACCAGTCTGTTATCTTTTGACTGGAGAGTTGAGGCCATTTACATTCAAGGTGACTATTGATAAGTAACAACCTTTCTGTGCCATTTTTCCATAAATGTTCCTACTGTATACTTTGCATTTCCTTTGTTCTTTTACTGGGAGATTTTCTGCTTTCAACTTCTGTCATAGTGATGACCCTGTTTCTGTTTCTGTGTGTATTACATCCTTAAGTGTCTTTTGTAAGGCTGGACAAATGATGACAAACTCTTTCAATTTCTGTTTATTATGGAATGTCTTTATTTCACCTTTCATAAGTGGGAGCTTTTCAGGGTATGGTATTCTGAGTTGACAGGTTTTTTTTTTTTTTCTCTTAAGATTTAGAATATAGATTGGCATTTTCTCCTTGCCTGTTGAGTTTCTTATGAGAAATAAGCTGTGAGTCTAATTGGATTTCCTCTGAAAGTAATCTTGCTTTTCTCTCATGTACATTTTAGAATCTTTTCTTTATATTTTACTGTGGAGAGGTTGATTACAATGTGTTGTGGTAAAGATCTTTTCTGGTCATGTCTATAGGAGTTCTGTTTGCTTCCTGTGCTTGGACATCCCTTTCTTTCTCTAAATTAGGTAAGTTTAATGTAATTATTTCATTAAAAAACCTTATAATCCATTCTCTCTATCCATCCCTTTAGGAACTCCAAAGACCCATATGTTGTGTTGTTTGATAGTATTCCATAAGTCTCCAACACTGTTTTTTAGTTTTCTAACTGTAAAATTTCCAGAAATTTGTCTTCTAACTCAGACATTCTTTCATCTGCCTCACTAATTCTGTTGTTAAGGCTTTCCACCACATTTTTAATAGATCTATTGAATTTTTCATTTGTAATATGATTTCTCTTTAAAATATCAATTTCATGGGAAAAATTTTAATTCATGTCATATATAGATTTCTTTAATTCATTGATTTGCTTCTGATTACTTCTAAGTAATCCTATGATCGATTTTTTGGATTTCATTTCTAGAATTTCTTCAATCTCTTCATCTTCACATCTAGTATTGAGGTGTTGTTGTGTTCCTTTGAGGGAGTCATGTTATATTCCTTATTCTTGTTTCTTCAGTTTTTGCATTTATTTTTAGACATTTGTGGAAATACTTGTTTTTTTTTTTTTTTCCCTGTCATGGATTTTATCTTTGGACTATGCCTACATGGCTTAGTGGAGTGTCTACTCTTTCATTGAACACTAGATGTGTTGCTGGGTGTGGCCCTGGAGTTCTTTTCAGTGCTCCAGGTTTAGGGGCGTGTCCTAGGTGCCACCAGTGTTCAGCATGGTAAATTTCTTCTTTTTATCAGAGGGAAGGGTTTGATCAGCTCTGTTGGCTTAGTTTCATGCTCAGCGCCTCTCCTCCAAGAGACCAATGCCTGGGTTCTAGCCCCAGTGGGTTCAATATTCATCTATGCTGCCACAAGAACCACCTTAAGGATCTGTTAAGTTCTCAGTATGACCATAGATCCCACAGCAATGGCTCTAACCTGGCAATTGGGTTAAACCTGAGCATGGGGAACCACACACAGTGATTGCTCAGAGACCCAACCACAACCTTCATCTTCCCATGCAACCATAGTATTTTCACAGTTTCCCCATAACACAGGGCTCCCAAAGTCATGAGCACCCAGCCCTCTGTCAGTTCTCCCAGCCAGACTCAGTTAACTTCTCTCAGCTGATCACAAGCTAGAACAGCTGTCACGGGTGTCCAAAGTGGTGCCCACACTCTCTCAGCCAGTTACAGTACAGTGGTGCTGAGTGGTCTGGTCTCACCTCATTCTTGAAAGCTGGTGCTGAGGCTCTTGGCTGCTGGGGTCCTGAGTTGTACACATTCATACCCTCCACATGGGTCCACAATGTCTCTAAATTGTTTGGAGTTTCCTCTGAAAATTCTTCCCTAGTTCTTCCCCAAGATTGTACTCTCTCCATTTTTTTTAAACTATCCTGCCCTGTACTAGAGCAGAAAGTTCCTTCCCTATTCTGCTATCTTGGAATCTTATGAGAGTTGTTAGAAGGGCTGCTATTGTTGATTCTGCACATAGGGTAAACATGGCAGAATAAATGGTATATACATAAGTACACACACACGCACACACACACAGAGTTTTATGTAGATACCTGTATACTGTTGTTTTAGATAATAATGAACATTTTGACTGTTTACTAGATTCTTGAAATTATGTTAATATATTATGTGTTGTTATAATTTTACACTTGAAGAAACAGAACTGAATTCAGATAGTGAACTGATGACTATATTGGTCCTAGGTGATGATGCAGAAAGTCAAATATGTGTTTGTAGTTATATAATGTCTGTGTTTTCCCCTATGGTACAACACTATCTACCACTCTCACATATTCTCATTGAACTGGCTCCCCTGTGGCTCAATTCTTGCCCTGAGATCCCAGCTGAAATCGAAAGCCAGGTACCTAGAACACATTTCTTATAACTTGAATATGATATGGTTTGTATTACTAATGCCAGTGTTAAGCATTACTTCTACTACAAATATGTGCTGTTATTAAAATAAGTAAAAATATTTATCTTCCCGTCTTTCTCATTCTCTGGCATGGTAAATCCTGATCTTTGTTGAATTCCCGTTTTAGCAATTTGTGTGCAGTCCCAGTTTCTTTGAGGGATCACTACAAATTATCCCTCATTTTCATCTTAAATATTAAGTTCTTAAATCAGTGGTTTCTGCATAAATCACTGCTTTGTATGCTTGAATCTACAATAATCTCTATAGACATATACAGTATTCCTACTATAAACTCTAATATTGTATATATACTATAATCCAAGAATATTAAATTTTTATTTCAGCTATCAGAGTTCCTAGTAATCCTGTGACTTCAGAAAATATCACTGAGTCAATAACCAGAATTATTAATTAACCAATAGACTAGGAGAATCAGCTTGTGGGGAAATACATCACACAACAGCTTACACTTGTGGAAAAGATATGTACAGGACACATCTGGGCAATCACTACTCAACAAGGAAGTTTAAACCTCAGATATTAAGAAGCAAATACTTGCTCAGGTATTAGACAAGGCAGTATTGCAACTAACTTCTGTAGAGCCACAAAGTCTGTGAAAACAAATAAAAAGGTAATGGGAGGAAATGGAAAAGTAATTGGCTCAAGGAAAAGCAACAATTTTTTTTTTATTAAACTTAAACCTTTTATTTCCATAGCATTTATACACCAACCATCTCTGATACAAGAAAGTTCAAAACAATGGCCACTCTTAATTACTTTAAATATATCTATTTTTCAAAGTATATTTCCATGTGTATGTTTTCTGAATTGCTCAAAACCCCTTTCTATTCAGAACTAAATAGTCTTATATCTTGTTCAAAAATACAATTTGATGATAATCTGATTAATTTCTTAAAG
Source organism: Oryctolagus cuniculus (assembly GCF_964237555.1). NCBI lineage: Eukaryota > Metazoa > Chordata > Mammalia > Lagomorpha > Leporidae > Oryctolagus > Oryctolagus cuniculus. Next base: position 91,516,978 of record NC_091432.1, read on the forward strand.
ACTAAGATACAAACTTAATTGTATAAATTAGAAGACACTAGATTTTTATGGAGAAGCATATAGAATAAAGAAAAAAATAAATTCTAAGGACTTCTTATACTCTTAATATCATTACCATAACTCATATTAAATTTTCTATTTGTTTCAAAAAACTTAAGTATAAACAATCTAGTCAAGTTTCTTGCAATGTGAATTTGAAGAGTAATTTGAAGATTTATTACCATGATTATATATCAACAGAGATAAATACATGTTTTATGATAAGAACTTTTTTCTGGAGCAGGTGAGCTATATGGACAAGTCCTCAGAGCAGAAAACAAATCATTCTGTGCCTCTTGATAAATGGACAATATTGATTATTTGTATTTGGTGCATGGCAATGTGACACACATCTTACCTTAATAAAATAATTAAAGATGTGCATGAAGGATTAATGAGCATTAGTTAAGCTGTAAAACACAAAGACCATTTATGAAAAATTACACTGAATATAAGAAGAAGTTGAGGGGAAGACAATCTCATTATAATAATTTATCTTACTTGAAGATTCTCTGCTACACCTGTATGATAAATGTTACCCTAAAGCAACCAAAATTCCACATTTAACTTATAAAATTTAGGCAAATCACAACTCTAGAGCATTTTTCTTCTGTGTCTCACCTACGTAGAAGAAATACAATATATAAAATTTATAATTGTTTATGTTAATATGTATACTGTAATAAATCTTCATTTATACCATAAAATTTACATAGCATGAAATTAACAATAAAACTATCTTTTAAAATTTCACTGTCAATGAAAAATGGAGTTTGGATGCTTTTCTTTGCTTTTAATACATACAGCTAAATTAAAATTTAACTATTTTAATTATATACAAATTACAAATATCCTTTGGATAAAAGGTAATGTTTTACTAAATAAAGCACAGGAAAGTGAGAAGACTATACTTGGTTCACCAGGATTCCCACTTTCTTCCCCTTGGAATATTTCCCAACAAAAGTACTATCTACAGATGCATCTTTGCCATCACACAGAATCCTGTTGGTGCCAAAAAGTGCTTCCTAACTTAATAACTATTATCTATGGGGCTTTTTATGGTAAAATATTTGGAAAACTCCATAAATCCAAATGTGAGATGCAGGAATAAATATATATTTTTGTAACTCTGTGATGATATTGTGAGGAGTCAGATGGGTTAATAAGTAGTCAGTGTGGTCCCAGTGGAATATGGGGTATAAAATATTTGCTTCCTCCCCAAAAATGTTACATTTAGCAAAAACAAACAGGCTGCCCTTCTTCCTTCGGAATCTCCAAATTTACTATGAGACTAGCAAGGTAGCTCTTCCTGAACTCACAGCTTACTGTGAAACAAGTTACCTATCCCCTTCTTCTGGATGGTTTCTTGTTTTATCATGAGGAGGTCAGACAGAATGGAGAACTGTTAATTGGGTCTTTTGATGGGTTTTGTTCCCACATGGTAATTGAATGCCAATCTGATTGTCAAGTTTTTTTTCCTTTGAAATTGTACTTAAAAACCCCAGTGCTACTGGGTTCTTTGAGTTTTTCCTCACTTGGCTAGGGATCTTTGACTCTAATAAATCTTTTTAAATCTCTGCTTGTCCCCTTGGAAATTCTTCTTCCATGTGAGACAAAGAACTGAGATAATAATTTCTCCACTGCTGTTTTCCCACAATAATTATGTTTTACTTCTATTAACATCTGCATTTCAGACACACTATGTTTTTTTGTGGCAGTCTGATGCTGCCAGCAGGAAACATCCTTACTGTTTTACATGATTAAGACTTGCATGAGTCTGTGACCATGGTTTCATTAGATTTAACTTAGTGGCTATTAGGAATAATTAGCTACTTGCTTCCGTCCTAGTGAGTACAACTCAGATCCTGCTCTGATTCATCATTTTTTAAAATATTATTTATTTATTTGAAAGTCAGAGTTACACAGAGAGAGGAGGAGAGGAAGAGAGAGATCTTCCATCCACACTGGCTCACTCCCCAATTGGCCACAAAGGCTGGAGCTGTGCCTATCTGAAACCAGGAGCCAGGAGATTCTTCCAGGTCCTCCACATGGGTGCAGGATCTTGGCCATCTTTTACTACCCTCCCAGGCCATAGCAGAGAGCTGGATTTGAAGTGGAGCAGCCAGGACTTGAACTGGCAGCCATGTGGGATGCCAGTACTGCAGGTGATATGTTTACCCGCAATGCCACTGTGTTGGCCCCATGATTCATCATTATTTTAAGGATCAAACTTGGAACTCACAAAGTTAGATTGCATACATATATAACTCAGTCTAATGAATATTTGAAACCACTATTAATCACAGTATTTTTAAAATAAAGATCAGCACCTAGTAGTAGTAGTATTCTCTGAATAAATTTGGTTTGGCTGTAAATTCACACACTGCCTCCTCTCAATTCTGTGCCTCTTTTCCTAACATTTATGGTGCCCCATGTGAGGAGGCACCAATCTGCAACTCTTCCTAACACAGAGGAGGACATCCAATCAGTTGACTCTTTGCTGCTCCATACCCCTCTCACCAACTATGTGGGGAAACTGGCATTCAAGAACTCTGAGTGGGATCAATGCTAAACTTCTCTCTGGCAGAGACAACATCTTTGTTAAGCGATTTTTCTTCCTTACACTAAACTATTTTCCTTAATTCCTTTTCCTGAGAAAACTATCCCAAATAAATCATGTTCAAAATACTCTCTTACTGAAGAACCTAGCATAAGACAAATGTTTACTATTTTTGGTATTATTATTTTGCCTTCTAGTATTTTGAATTAATAAAAGATAATCTTTTCAGTTACCTTGGTCATATCTAGTGGGTATACCATATAGTTTTCCAGTAATTTTATATGCATATCTTTTTTTTTTTCTTTGACAGGCAGAGTTAGACAATGAGAGAAAGGTCTTCCTTCCATTGGTTCACCCCCCAAATGGCCGCTACGGCCGACACTGCACCGAGCCGAAGCCAGGAGCCAGGTGCTTCTTCCTGGTCTCCCATGGGGTGCAGGGCCCAAGGACCTGGGCCATCCTCCACTGCACTCCTGGGCCACAGCAGAGAGCTGGCCTGGAAGAGGAGCAACCGGGACAGAATCCGGCGCCCTAACCGGGACTAGAACCCGGTGTGCCGGTGCCGCAGGCGGAAGATCAGCCTAGTGAGCTGTGGTGCCAGCCTAAGATAGATTTCCATAATTTTTAAAAATTTTTATTGGTAAGAATAATAAACTAAATAAATCCACCTCATATTTCATAGATATATTTTTAAGAACATAATAGTACTTTTCAGGCTGCCATCCCTCCATCACTCGCTCACTCCCACTCTTCCTCCTTCTTATTTTTCTTTTAATTTTTGTGATGGCATGCTTTAAATTTTCATCATAATCACAAGACTAACGCTCCACTCAATAGAGAATTCAGTAAGTAGTAAGTAGAAAAGTCACTGTTCCTCAAGAATATAAACAAGGGTTACAAAGAATAATAAAATCTCAAAATGTCAATTTCACTCATGTGTAATACATTCTTGTGCCCTCTATATTAGTTACTACAAATCAGAAAAAAATATGATATTGGTGAAGCTGGCTTATTTCTCTAAACATGATGTCTCTAGTTGTAGCCATTTTGTTACAAAAGACAGGATTTCATTCTTTTTATGACAAATATTCCATCATGTATATGTACCATAATTTCTTTTTTTTTAAAGTTTACTGGTCTATACTACCACCAACAAATGGATTTTTTTTAATTTTATTTATTTATTTGAGAGTCAGAGTTACAGTGAGAAGGAGAGACAGAGAGAAATGTCTTCCGTCCGCAGGTTCACTCCCCAATTTGCCACAACAGCTGGAGTTGTGCAGATCCAAAGCTTCCTCTGGTCTCCCAAATGGGTGCAGTGGGCCAAGGACTTGGGCCATCTTCTACTGCTTTCCTAGGCCACAGCAGAGAGCTGGATTGGAAGAGGAGCAGCCAGGACTAGAATTGGCGCCCATATGGGTTGCCAGCGCAGCAGGCGGAGGATTAACCTACTGTGCCACAGCAACGGCCCCGCCATAATTTCTTTATCCAGTCAGTTGATAGACATCTGGCTTGATTCCATATCTTAGCTGTTGTCAGTTGAGCTGCAATAAACATTGGGATGTAGAGAACTCTTTCAGATGCTGATTTCATTTTGTTTGTGTAAATTCCCAGGAACTGAATGTTTGGGTCATATGACAGATCTAAGGACAGATTTCTGAGGAATCTCCATACTATCTTGCATAATGATTGTATGATTTTATATTCCTATTTCTAAAATTTTTTACACACATTTTACATTCCAGCATTTGTCATTTTTTTATTTTTGGATTCTAACTGGAGTAGGGTGAATACTCATTGAGGTTTTTATTTGTTTTCCCTGGTAGCTAGTGATCCTGAACATCTTTTCATGTGTCTGTTGGCCATTTGTATTTGATTCTTTGAATAATGCCTGTTCATATCCTTAGCCCAACTTCATTGCTTGCTTTCTATTTTTATTTTGAGTTCTATAATTTATATAAGATGCACAAATTTCACATATTTCATATATATATTTAAGAGCATAATGGTACATCCCACTCCCACCCACCCTCCTCTCTTTTCTTATGTTTTTTTTTTTAATTTTTACAATGAAACATTTAGTTTATTTTATAATCACAAGCTTGACTCTTCACCAAATAAAGAATTTAACAAGTGGTAAGTAGAAAAATTACTGCTTCTCAAGAGTATTTCTCAAGACAATTTTCAAGCACATCCAGGTCACATTGCCTGGAAAGATGCTGTAACACAGATACACTATTTTTGATTGGGTTGGAATCTATTAATTTTAACAGTGAATTATGGGAAACCTGGAATGGGTGATATTTAATGCAAAGTTTGAAGCGTGAGTCAAATTTGTGCCACAGATTATTGTACAGTCTTCAGTAAATGCTGATCTCAGACATGACAGAGTTTATGACTCAGTGCAAATAATCTGAAACCTCTTTAGCAAAGCAAAAATTTATGTTGCATTTTGAAAATAGTTAGCAATGACCTTTATATCTTGACACATGGCTCCTTGGATAAAAATGTCTTTCATAGTTTGAAGCTTTCTACAGAGAAAATAAAAATACTTTGTGTTACTCCATTGGTGTGATCACTTGAACTCTAGAACATAGAATTCACTAGCTAAGGGCTGTAAAAGGTGCAGAGTATGAGAGAATACCAGTTTACTACTATTTCTGTTTTAAATGCTAGTTTCTCTATCTTCTGTTCCACAAAGTGTAGAATTTAATTATAATCATATAAAATGTTAGTTTGATCTCATATACTTCTATAATGTGACATATTCTGTTGGAGATAAAACTGCAAAATAAATGTCAAGTTTCTGTTAAAAATTTTCAGATTTTTTTTTTTTTTTTTGGACAGGCAGAGTTAGGCAGTGAGAGAGAGAGACAGAGAGAAAGGTCTTCCTTCCATTGGTTCACCCCCTAAGTGGCTGCTATGGCCTGCACACTGCGCTGATCCAAAGCCAGGAGCCAGGTGCTTCCTCCTGGTCTCCCATAGGTCTCCCAGGCCACGGCAGAGAGCTGGACTGGAAGAGGAGCAACCGGGACAGAATCCGGTGTCCCAACCGGGACTAGAACCCAGGGTGCCGGCACCGCAGGCAGAGGATTAGCCTAGTGAGCCGTGGCACTGGCCTCAGTTTGTTTTTGTTTTTGTTTTTCTTTTTTCTTTTCTTTTTTTTTTTTTTTTTTTTTTTTTTTTTTTTTTTTTTTGACAGGCAGAGTGGACAGTGAGAGAGAGACAGAGAGAAAGGTCTTCCTTTGCCGTTAGTTCACCCTCCAATGGCCATCTCGGCTGGTGCACTGCGGCCTGCGCACTGGGCTGATCTGAAGGCAGGAGCCAGGTGCTTTTCCTGGTCTCTCATGGGGTGCAGGGCCCAAGCACTTGGGCCATCCTCCACTGCACTCCCTGGCCACAGCAGAGAGCTGGCCTGGAAGAGGGGCAACCAGGACAGAATCCGGCGCCCTAAGTGGCTGCTATGGTGTGCTGGCGCCACAAGGCGGAGGATTAGTCCAGTGAACCAGGGCGTAGGCCCTCAGTTTGTTTTTATAGCATATTATGATAATTATGAAGTAGAACTTTCTTTTGACTTCATATAACAAATGTAATGGAATTAACTGTCTCAAATGTTTCTTAAATGAGACAAAACTAGTGTTTTGTTTTGCTCCACCAAGATAACTGAACTTTAATGTAACAAAATAGCCTACTTTGTATTAAGGTAATTTCAGTGGCAAATAATCTCTCTTGTGCTCTTCATGAAAACTTTAAAAATATCTTTATTTTCTCTATACCTTAGCAAGAATCTAACAATTTTATTCTGTTACTACGTTCAGGCTCCCTGCTTTGGCTGAGTTTTATAGGTGAAACTTTGGCACATGTAGAAATTAAATCTAGTTGTTCAGTGTGCAACATAAATCTGCATTGTACCAAATTCTGCAATGTACTGGTCACTTACCTGAACATTTATGATGCACTCTGAACACTCTAACTTAAGTGGCTCATGTAATCCTCATAATACTATAAAAATATCATGATAACACCTAAATATGTATAATTCTATTTGTTAAAAATGTTTAAATGATTAAAAATATAGGCCAACGCCGCGGCTCACTAGGCTAATCTTCCGCCTTTAGCGCCGGCACACCGGGTTCTAGTCCCAGTCGGGGTGCCGGATTCTGTCCCGGTTGCCCCTCTTCCAGGCCAGCTCTCTGCTGTGGCCAGGGAGTGCAGTGGAGGATGGCCCAGGTGCTTGGGCCCTGCACCCGCATGGTAGACCAGGAGGAGGAGGCACCTGGCTCCTGGCTTTGGATCGGCGTGGGTCACCAACCACAGCGCGCCGGCTACAGCGGCCATTGTGGGGTGAACCAACAGAAAAGGAAGACCTTTCTCTCTGTCTCTCTCACTGTCCACTCTGCTTGTTAAATATATATATATATATAATATATATAGACATGTTTTATCATAACAATTTATTCACCAAATGCTTAATGAGCAACTACACACCAGGTAGCCTTTTTTTTTTTTAAAGATTTATTTATTTATTTATTTCAAAGTCAAAGTTATACAGAGAGGAGAGGCAGAGAGAGAGAGAGAGGTCTTCCATCTGCTGGTTCACTCCCCAGTTGGCTACAACGTTCTGAGCTGCACGCTGATCCAAAGCCAGTAGCTAGGAGCTTCTTCTGGGTCTCCCATATGGATGCAGGGGTCCAAGGATTTGAGCCATCTTCTACTGCTTTCCCAAGCCACAGCAGAGAGCTGAATTGGAAGTGGAGCTGCCAGGTCTTGAACCGGCACCCATATGGGATACTGGCACCCATATGGGATGCAGGCACTTGAGGACAGGGCATTAACCCACTGCGCCACTGCACAGGCCCCTCAGGTATCCTTCTGAATTCTAAGAATATGGAGTTGAAAAGATAGATTGAGTCTCTGCTGTTATGAGAGTATTCTACTTGGCTAATAATGCTGTTTTTTATTTCAATCAAATACATCACTTGTATAAAAATATGTTTCCTACTAACTTCAGGTGGTATCTCCTTGTGCTAAGTAGTAATGGGTAATTATTTAGACAAAGCTCTATAATTTTCCTAATGGTCTTAACAATTTTAAAATCCAAAGCATCATGTTTTGTGAAATAAGTCCAGACACAGCAAGACAAATACCACATGTTCTCACTTATATGTGGGAACTAAAATAAAAATTAAAAAACAAAAACAAATGCTTATGTGTATCAGTGCTGCTGAAAATACAGTTTTGTTAAACTTTGCTTAATATTTTTGTCAAATCAGTGGTTAAGCATGAATCTACTACTATAGTATTAGTGATTATTTTAAAATGTACTGTATATATAAGTGAAATGAACACCTTTTTTCCTGTGACTATTGCTTATAGCTCTTGCCTATATTCCTCTGAACTTTGATTTTTCTACTTTTTAGCTGTTGAACTTTTTATTTAGTGGAGCATTAAGCCTTTGATAATAATGTAAATTAAAAATAAGTTATCTCAAAAATATGAAATAGAGGAAAGTGAGGAAGGGAGGTGAGTATCATTATATTCTTAGAATTGTGTTTATGAACCACATTGAATCTATTATCCTTGTATTAATATAACATTAACATGAGAATTGTGTTGTAGTAATAATCATGCATTTACTGTGGTCCTATGTAAGAAATACATAATGTATAATACTGTGTATTAATAAATTCCTTAAAAATTAAATAAAAATTCCAAAGGCAGTAGCCTCAGCTACAAATTTTCTAAAAATAAAATGTCTGTGCCAATTTTTAAGTTTCTGCCAGTAATTAGATAATAAGTTCATCTATCCAACAAGTATCAGTAGCTCAATAGAGTCATCCAAAAAGAGAGTAGAGGAGTCATAATAGACAATAGAACTGTGAAATAAATATGATAAACTAAGTATTAAATATCAAAATGTTTATATTTACTAAGTGGCATTAAAAACATTTAACTAGATGTATCAAATCATAAATGCAAACAAACTGAAAGATACATTTTTATAATCAAAAACAAATTATAGTTATTTGATAGATATAACAATATCATATTATAAGAATAACTGGAAAAGGATAATACCAGAAGTTCTGGTAAATACAGCCTGTCACCTAATAATTTTACTACAAACCATAGAGCAGCTCCTTAAATTTGTGTTTTTACAGCTGACAAGGTTAAAGAAAATAAGCTCCCTGGCAGAGTGGCATTATTAATTGGGTTTGTAAGTGACTCAGCTGTATCCATTGTATTCTAATAAATTTTTTTTGACCCAAAGCTCCTGATGTATACACACATTATTAGGAAGAATGGTAATTTCCCGACTGGTAGTTATATTAAAGAATGTTGGAATGAATCAGAAATGATTACTCGATGAAATTGTTTTCAGTGACTTGAGAGCGTCCAGTATGCAGTTTCATTCTACTGTCTCACTTTTTTTTTCATTAATAGTATTGAGGTTATGAAAAATAATCATTGTTGCCCATATGGGTACTCCTGTTTTTATACCCTATGGATGTGGAAATATATCACTTAAGTAATCATCTTATTTGTCAGTGGAGCAAAAAAAAAAAAAAAATCACCTATTTTGTGACACTGAACCAGTTGTGGTAATTGTGTTGAAAGTCTGCAATGCATAAAACCATAAAATCTGGACATTCAATTAAGGCAATAGATAGAACCAAACTGGAAATTTTCCCATTACCAAAATTTAAAAGGGATGAGTAAAACAATGAGAAGAAAATTTCAGTATGCAACTAACTTTACATAAAAAAAGAAAAGAAAAAAAAAACTTCTGTGTCAGAAACAAATAAGAACTAAAACCTGGGGCTTCTTTTCTGGTGTTCTGAGGGGCAGCAGGAAAATTATTTAGGTGTTATGGAACAGACACTAAATTCTGAGCCTGAGGATGAATGATCATGCCAGAGTAAAGGACGAATCTCTGGGTTTGCTTGAGAGGGAAGGTTGGAATAGCAATGTTATAATGCTAGCGAATGAGAAGGACTCACCAATTCAAGGTGGAAGATGAAAAAAAACTCCGAGAAACCAAAAGCTTTTATAGTGCATGGATTTGAAGGTCAAATGTATTTGACCACAGGATATAAAAAATTCAGTTATAAAATTAACCTAAAACTAAATGATAGGATCTTTTAATGTTTTCACCATAAAGAAATATTAAATGTTTGAGGAGTTAGATATATCTAACCTGACTGTGTAGATGTGTTACATGTATGGCAACATCATAACACCCCCGTAAATATGTACAAATTCCATGTGTGTTAATTTTTTAGTTAAAAAAACAAATCAATCCTAAATGTGGGCTCTTGGCACAAACAAATGCAAAAGTATTCTCAAAGGAGACTTTCACAACCTGGGAAACACAGGATATCACAAAAGCAGTTACTGCCTGCTAAACACAGGGAATACTCATTAAAGAATCTCAGCAAAAACTTCTAAACAGTTTTAATTGCTTTAGCTAAACATACCATTTAAAAAGAACCTTAGAAAACGGGACAATCATAATTGACTAACTAGTCTCAGTATTTTCTGAAAGGAAAAATAATAGACCAACCCATATCAAATTATTTTCCAGGACCAGGCACAGGTGGGGTGGAGCACAGTGGTGTACGAAGGAAATGCTACAGCACCACAGCTACCTACATTTTACTGTCTCACTGAATTGTTTTATAATTCTCAGTCTGTAAGATTACACTAAAAATAAGTGCATGTTTATTTTTGTGATAGTAAGGAAAGTTTGGAAAGAATATTAAATAAATGTTAATAGGTAATGGAAAATCCTATAGGAGAGTATACATCAGGATCTTAAAATATATTTAACTCAGTTCAGTATTTTCATTTTTGGCACTAAAAATATACTGATCCAAATTCATGTTGTCAGCTTTTCTATTTATCATTTCTACTTTATATACTTCTTGGGATATGAAATATGCTTTGCTATTTGAATTCAAAAATTTATTTGGAGAACTAAATAAGCATATTTGAACCCCAAAGTACTCATTTGCCTGTAAATTTGAGAAAATGCCTATTTTATGGATATATTTTTCCTATTCAAAATATTTTATAAAACATTGGCCCAATAAATGTTATCAGTTTAACAGAAATAATATTTCAATGAATGATAATCTGTAACTATTCATTGATTTCTTTTCCCCAAAATTACAGGTAAAATAAACCAAATTGAAAAACCATAGTAAAATCTAAAGTAAATGTCAATTAG